>NC_056737.1:35939348-35951848 GCF_019279795.1 Protopterus annectens
TAGGTATGGCCATCTTTCCTGCAAGCACCATCATGCACCTGTCATTAATCAAACTCTAGTGACCTGGGCTACAGTCTGGGTTTCATCCTTCAATGCCACTGGGCTGGGCATAATGCCTTTTATTAGAAGATGGTATCTGTAGATACTCTTAGTTGCGGACTCAGAAATCTGAAACACAGAGTTCAGAGATGGAACATATGCTACCTAAGGGATGTTTTATGTCCTGCACCCCTTACAGTTTTCTTCATATAAAAAAGCCACCTCATCATGAGGTTAATAACTGCCCCCCAAACTCTGACATATCACTTTTGGAGTTCCCTGTCTCAGAATTCAAACATCTAAATAAGAGTACATGTTTTTTTCCTGGAATGCTTAAAAAGATTACGTGAAGTATTTGCTGATGTAAGGTCACTAGTATTCACTTGTTTCATTTTCATGTATGTCTGTCACCTTTGCTGTGTTTAGCTTTTTTTTCTTTTGCTTTAAAATAAAAAGAATCACAGTGTGTGTGATGTCTTAAAATCTATTAATGCTCATAATGTATGTGATACGTTAGAGTCACCAGCGACATCAGCCTGCACAAAAACTGCTTTTATTGTCTTTTAAATGTCCAAATATATGAAATGAAATCATCATGACATCTGAATATAGATCACATTCAGCCTAAAGCAGCTACAATGGAGCTATTGACCTGGACTGGAACTACTTAAAAAGCCAGATAATTATAATCACTTACTTCCAGTCATTCAGTAAGGATCCCTATTCTGATGTCATCTGACTATGCTATGTCATAGCTTATTAGTTCATAGGTTCATAGGTGCTTACTAGACTGATGACCACAAGGGACTTTATAAGCAGGGTCTATATCACTTCATCGAATGATCAATTCAGAGAATGGCATTTCATCGGAAATGCTGTTCATCGAATTCCCCTCATTCACCAACCCTTGCTAATTATATACCAACTCTGAGATTGCACTACAGTGGGGAAAGGGCAAGTTTGCTGATCCTCACTGTACCTCAATATCAGTATGAACAGTTCGACGAACAGGATGTTTGATGAACTGATTTTTCACTGAACTGATAGGGACCCTTTTAAGCCTAGTTCTAGTACCCTTGATAAGTGTAAGCGGGCTTGGGAGATGAAACATTTACAAGCAGGGACCTGGCAGATGAACCATTTACAGGCTGCTTCTGTCCATTAGAGACATAGTGTTATAATATTGGAGAAATATGTGATGTCTGTATTCCAAAAGTATGTATACACACACAAACACACACACACACACACACACACACACACACACACACACACACACACACACACACACACACACACACACACACACACACACACACACACACATCAAAGAAAAAAATGGGTCATGTATAACCTTTTGCATAAGGATTACATATGACTGCAAACAGTAAGTGAGGGTGGGATGGTCGCTGCAGTAGAATGTATTGCTAAATATCCCCTCAGTATTGTCTTCTCTTACACTCAGTTACTATCTTCCTTCATAGAGCAGGGCCTGTGGTCACTTCATCTGACCTCGATACCACAGGCCTATGTCACAAGGCCCTACTCTTACAACTTTGCTGAGAATTTTGTCCTTGCATAATAGCCTGCGGTCACTTCATCTGACCTCGATACTGCAGGAACTCTGCCACAAGGCCCTATTCCTACAACTTTACTGAGAATTTTGTCATTGCATAATATAAGCACATTTATCATGAAGAACCTTGCTGTACATTAACTTTAATTAGTCAAATACATTCTTGCTCTGTGATTGAAAGTCTCTCTGAAATAATATGTGCACTCTTAAGGACCTCTCACTAAGTTGGCTACTGTCCCCTTTTTCTTGACCAGTAGACTATATTACATATAACATTTATTTAGCCTCAGGAAATGACTGAAAACCTGTTTTACTTTGTATCTCTTTGTTAATTGCTTTGTACTGGCTATAAACTGATTGCTCTCAGTGATAATTTGACCTGAAGGTGGGAACTGCTGAAATACATGCCTGGATTACTCAACATAAGCCTGATGTTCTTGCTGTAACTGAAACTTGTCTCAAACCCAGCATAAACGACTCTGAAGTTATAACTCCTAGCTGCAATATAATCTGTAATGACCGTATAAAAAGGAAAGGTTGTGGAATTCCTTGAGTATTTCCCAACACCTATCACATTTCCACTTATACCAAACCAGTTCAGCAGAGCTTCTTATTGGTTTCCTCAAAATAAACATTTATAAATAAATATATATTACTGTCCTTTACAACCCTCCTGGTGACAATACAGCTGTACTGGAAGATATCCTACATTGGAAATCCATAACATTTCCAAAAGAAAAAATACTACTCTGTGAATTGAATGTCAGTTGGTTGGACATAAACCCTAACTTCCCTACATCTATCATGAACTTATATGGTTTCACACAACTAACACATTATAGCAGGACATCAAAGTACCTATTAGATGTACCTAGTATCAGGCTCTAGTAAATATACCCCTACAGTACAATGTCAGACTCTCTCAGTGATCATCTCCCCATCCATATGTCCAGACATCTCGCACATCCAGTTAAACAGCATATTTATAAAACAACATACAACCTTTCCAAGTTTAATCCAGAAATGTTCATTACTGCACTATCACCTATTAACTGGAATATCCTAAAACACCTTCCATTAGATGATGCCATAAATTAATTCACTACAACTTTTCTAAATATCTTAAATAACCTCACACCTACTAGAAGGAGGATACTAAAAACAAGTAATGCAATCTGGCTATTCAAAAAGAGTAAAATGGTAATGCAAGTTAGAGAAAGCATGGAAAGAACGGCAAAAATATAAAATACCTCAGTATATTGAAAACTTCAGAATGCTTCACAATCGTACTAAAAAGCTAATAAATGAAGATAAAAAACAATACTATACTAATTTTCAGAATAATGCTAAACACAACTCTAAAAATTTTTGGACATTCATTAAAGAAATCTTATATCCCAGCCAAAAAGTCAACCCCAAACCCTCTTCTAATAACTCACCACTTGAAACTGCAATACAGTTCAACTCTTATTTTATAGAGAGTATAGCATCTCTATCCAAGGATTCCTCAACATCTAGACCTAACCCTGCCCAACAGCCACATATCATCACATCTCTTTCACCTCCAAACCTGCACCTACATCCTATATAAAACTTCTCTTAAACAAACTTAAACATGCTCTTTTTCAGCTGATGACCTTCCAAGTGAGTATCTAAAAATATCCAGTCTGAATCTTTATAAATAGGTGAGTTCAAGAATCCCATGTTCCCTCTCTCCAGAAAAAGTTGCACAGTATCCCCCGGCACAAAGGAGAAAATTCAGCAGACATTAATAACTTTAGACCTGTAGCAATCTTATCTCCCTCTCACCAAAATACTTGAAAAATTTATTCAAAAACAATTGCTAGACTATCTGATGCAGGAAGAACTTCTATCCCCCACACAACATGGCTTCCATCCTTCCCATAGTACTAACACTGCCCTTCTAACTTACATAGCTACTGTAAATAAAGCCAGAGATAATGGCAAACTTGTCTCTTCCTTTTTTCAAGACTTGTCTAAAGACTTCAGCACAGTTTGTCACAGCAAATTTCTACTTCAAATGTCCTCACTAGGACTCTCCCAGCCCACCCTTCTGTGGTGCAAAAGCTATCTGTCCAAGAAGTATCAGTCAGTAAAATGGCACTCCTGTCTCTCTCCTTACCTCCCAGATACCACAAGGCTCTATCTTTGGTCTCTTCCTCTTTAATATTTTCACCAACACCCTCTATATATCCACAGAACAGGTCACCTTAATACAATACACACATGATTTCCCTCTTATTTGCACATCTGACAACATGGTACACCTCAAACAAAACAAACAAACAAAAAAAAAAATATATATATATATATATATATATATATATATATATATACATACTCAGAACTTTAACAGCCACTGAAACATGGCTTTTTAACTCACAACTAATGCTCATCCCAAAAAAGACCAAACTAATATTTTTTCCTCAAATCCCTCTCTCACGAAAAAATACAATTTAAAGTCCTCTCTCTTGATAATTCAAGCACTGAAGTCATCTCTCATTGCAAGTTATTAGGGATGATAATGGATGATAAGCTTACATTTAACCTGCATATTCAAAATTGCTTTAAAAAAACTCATCAAAAACTAGGGATGCTTTACAGTACCAAAAATGTTCTCTCCAATGCAAATAAAACTACACTTGCAGCTACTTTTCTCCTCCCCACACTTCTTTATGGTGCTCCCATCTTTATATTAACCTTCTGACTTCAGAAAAATTACAACTTGAACAATGCTATGACAAAGTTAATAACTTTGTAGCAAATAGCAGACCCCACCACTGTATAGCACTAAAAAGCCTAAATTGATTAGAACTGCCTCTTCAGCTAACATAGACACAGCTTCTTACCACCTATAAAATTCTCCAGCATCCATCTGCCTGTCCAGCACTAAAAAACATTATTCAAAACTATATTCCCAGTTGGTCATTGCGATACATTTACCAAATATTCCTCTCTACAAACCTATCAAATCTGCTGGACATTGTATGTACCCGTGCAAAGTTGTTAAGGCCTAGAACTCCTTCCCTGTATCCATCAGATCAATACCATCCGTCACATCTTTCAAAACCACTCTAAAAGACTTCCTAGCTAAAATCTGGCTCTGTTCTTGCTCAAAACTAGGATAAACTATATACCTAAATGTGAACAAGTACCTTTTTATTCATTATACCTCCCTACTCTCCCTTCTTCACTGACTCCCTTTCCTCTCAGCCTTTTTCTACGTGTCCCAGACTCTTTCAAATGTCTCAGTACATTCCCTCTCCATTATCCATTCTAGGAGGTCGAGGGTCCCAGCAGTCTTGGTGAAGAATGGGTGGCCTAATGGTTAAGGTGTTTGCCTTACAAACACAAGGTACAGGGTTTGAGTCTCACAGGGGATAAATGGCTAGGCTTAAAATGGCTCGCAGGGGCAGTTAGCCTAGTACTAATCTATGAATCTATGAATCTATACGTTTCTCAAATCTAGGGAGTAGCTTGCCCTTACTGTCTGCTGCCTGTGTCTCCTCCATTCCCTTCCACCTTTCTTGTTCAGGATGATCCCTTCACATATCTCTGACATAATGTTGTGCACATGTAGTAATCCTACTCAGTATGGGAGGAATGGCTTACCATTAAAATCTCATGACTGTAAAGGTTGAGTGTATATATGACTGCAACCTTTTATCAAATGTCAGCATGCTAAATACTGACATGCACAAACACAACACAGAACACCAAAACTCCCTGCTGCTCCAGATGCAGCCACAACACCAAACACCAAAACTCCCTGCTGCTCCAGACCCAGCAACAAACACAGAAATGGGTCCAGAAGGGAGGCAAGCTTTGACAGTTGCTAATGCTGGTAATCAATATTCTGACTGTCAACATGCATGATCATACAGTTGGACTCATCCTTTGGAATGGCAAGTTTTTCATGGCAAACCAGGAGGAATAGCAGGTTCAGGTATTTCTCATACAAGCTTGGTTGAGGATGCTATGATATGAATTTCCTGTCTATGGGATTATGAGGGAACGTATCCAAGGAAGAATTCATTATAATCATAATGAAAGGCTGCATAAAACCATTCTGACATAAACAAGTGGGTTTTGTGAAATCTGAAGTTAGAATTCAGCTTGGTGTGTTCATTGGGAATCCAGAAAGGTAGGTCTCCTATTCTGATGGTTGGGGAGACATTATCTGGTGAGTTGTTTCGATTTAGTACATTTTCTCTCCATTGAGAATGTAGTAAAGGAAGTCTGAAAGGGAGCTACATAAAAATTGGTGGACTGAAAATAAATTAAAAAAAGAAGATAGTCTAATGTCAATATCCACTTATAAATTTAGATCCTTTCTCTGGATTTTCCAAGGCCAGTGAGAGACATAGGGAGTGTGCACTAAAATATTTTACTAGGTTGGAGACACTTAGCCAAACCTTGGGCCATATCACAGCTTTGTTGATCCAGCCGAAACTGTATGAGTCTACACAATGGGCTGCAAACCTATCCATCTAAATACTCCTAGTATTATGAATTAAACTCTCATTTCAGTAGCATGGTTTAATAATGTAAGGGAAAACAGGTAAAGGTGGAAGGAGACATGCATATCAGCAGGAGAAGAGATAAGGGCATAAGATGAAAGAGAGAAAGCAAATTGTAAGGAATGAATAAAGGGACGATCAGACCTAACCAGGTGAGTAAAGATGGGACAGAGATCATTGAAGAAGAATAGAAGTGGAGAACTGAATGAAGACTTTGCTTCAGTCTTCACAAAGAAATGCAAGAAAATGCTGGCAGACTGAAGAGAGGTAGTGTGGAGAGGGGAGAGAAGTGAGCAACCTTGGAACTCACCTCATTGAGAGGATAATGCAAAAGGACCAGATAAACTGCCTCTCTGGATGCTCAGGAATCTGTCCAATGGGCTAGCATAACATCAATAGAGATTTTCAGTAGATGACTAGTTATTTCAGAAGTCAGAGGACTGGAAGATATCATGTGTAGTGCCCTGTATCATGGGGAATAGGGGATTAAAACAAATTCATGAAACAACAGGCCTGTTATCTTACCAGCACCAGAAAGGAAACTAATGGATAAGCTCATGAAGGAAAGGGTAATTGCTTTCCTACAGAACAGCAGTCTCTATCACAACAATCAGCATGTATTTATAGCAGGATGAAGCTGTCAATTTAATCTGATTCTGTTTTATAACAATGTTGCAGGAGATCTTGCTCAGAACACTAGAAGGTATGGCATACCTAAACTGCAGTATGGACTTTGACTGGTTTCCACATAGGAGGCTTACAGGAAAAGTTGAGTATTTGGGTCAAGAATCAAGACAGCTCTTCAGTGTCTTTGGCCAAGATAGCTCCTAGAACAGACAGCAGCCTTTTTGCTGATAACACAAAGTTATGTGCAATCGTAGAGGATGGAGCTATGGGAAGGATACAAAAAGGCTCAATAAATAGTCTGAAAGATAACAAATGAGGTTCATTGGCAAAAATGTCAAATTATTCTACTGAGCAAATAACAAACCTGGGAGGAGTGGGACTGGTGATGAAAGAGCAGTTAAAGTATCTGCATTATTGACCATAACTGGAATAGAAAACTGAGTAGAGTGACATCTGTGAACAGGACACTGGAAGGTATCCTCAAGAGAACTACAGTCTTGAAACCTAGAGGACATGTTCTCACCGTACCACACCCTGATTGTACTGGAGGCCACAAAAGAAGATAAACATCTGGTTGCTGAAATTAGTCAAAATAAAAGTCACTGGTAAGGTGCAGGGGCTAGAGCATAAAGGATATGTGCTGAGACTGGAGTATTTAGAGTTCTCCTCTTTAGATATCAACACATATTGGGAAGAACAGAATATCTGTGTACAAGAAAATGTCAGGGAGGTGTGAAAGTGTTGTCCTGAACAAGAAGGATGAAAAGTGGAAGGGGACAGAGACAGTAGATTGTAGGATCTAACTTTTCCATGGATCTGTGAAAGTATTGCCACGAAGAAGGGGTTGTAGATTTGTGGAATGGACAACTAGAATGGGTAATGGAATCCATGGATGCATTCAGGAAAGCTTGAGGCAGGTGGAGAAGGTTGAGGGTTAAAGAAAGAGGGGTATAATCCTAAATGCACATTAAGGACTGATTAAATAGGCCAAACTGTGCCCTTCTGCCGTCAAGCAAATATAATGTAATGGAAATCCAGTCTCTCTCTACCCTAGTGCTGAGAATGTCTTTCTCTACCTCTGGTAGATACACATACCCATGACTATAAACCTCTCCTACTCCACTCTTCCTCTGTCCTTCAGTCTGTCATCCTTCTCCACCAACATGTCTAGGGACTGCAACAGTGTATCAGTTCAACAGCACTTCCACCTCTTCTTCCTTAACCAGTTGGGTGTTTACCCTCAGTTATGTTCTTGCTCACTCTTGGAAGTCTATTTATCATACCAGAGTGAAACACTGTGCAGCTTCTGGGACAGAATAACAGAAGCACTAATAGTTTTAATAAGGGTACCATTTTAACAGAATTGCTTTTGTTTTGTTTAGCCTAAATATATCATTGAAGAGCATTACCTTTTTGAAGACTTATGTTTAACTAAAGCTGTACAACTCTTTACAGAAAAAGACAGACTGTCAAAAATGTAACCAATTAATTAGGTCAGTGCTTCATGTGGTTGTTAAACATTACCTTCTGTTTTGCTGGACTGTTCAGTGGGTTGCAACCACTTAATGTTTACATTATTGTAGATGAAGTCTATAAAGGAATCAAACATCCATGTTTTTAGTGAAAAGCTTTCTATTTGCATCCACTTATGTGTGCCTTGCCATGGAAGAAAGCCTATGCATATGACATCAGTTGAATCACTGCATCAGTTAAGGAGTAGTTTTGAATCTCTGCATGATGTCAATGTTTTTATTATTTTATTACAGCAATTTTGCTAACAGGCCATTGAGTCGACCATTAAGTCATCTGCACCCACCTTTTGTCACCTCCTTTTGAGGCTAGGTGACTGAATGTAGAATGACATGTAATTTTGACTGAATGCAGAATGACATGTAATGGTCCCCTTACTTAAGAGCTACACATCTCTGCTGGTGGAAGTATGCTCAGTATGCCTGGGTTTTTCCTTACTCTAATTCCTATTGCCCTCATGCAGCATGCACAAACAAGATTCCCAAAATGCAAATAAGGTATCCATGTGGACTTCCACACATGTACTACACCCAGCTACAATATACCAATGAACTGCTTGGTGTATGCTTATCCTTAACCCTTAAATTAGGTAAGGTGCAGAACCCGACCTCTGTTTGGTGCAAGTATTGCATGAGATAGGCTACCTTCCTTTATCCAGGATGGATTCTGTCTGCATCGCATAATCCTATCCATACAGACACAGCTTATGAAGAACATCTGTTACTGCAGGATGTGTTTTTTTAATGCTGTGGGTAAAAAAACAAAATTAAAAGTCATATGTTTGCCATACAGTATTGTTTCACTCATGTCTGTCAACATGAAAATATATTATATTTTAAATAAGTTTTTGCAAACATTCCTTAATAATTCCAACTTTGTGCGTGTTATGCTAACCATTTCACTGTGCATGTTTAGGAACTCATGTTAGCTTGTACATGACACCTTTCATAGGCTCATAGGATCATAGAAGGTTACCAGGTGAACGGCCTCAGAGCCTTTTTAAGCCTAGCCATTCATGACACAATTTTCCCAGTTATCAATGCCCACAGCTTAGCATGACTTTGGTATATGATTGTGCCTTAGCACATCAACAAACTGTTCCTATCCATAAGGGCTACAGGTGATAAGCCAGGGGTGAATTTCCAATTTCCCATCTATCTGTCCAAATTGAGTTTGTATAGCTGAATGGGGAGACTGTTCCAGAGAAGGGGTAATCTCTGAGACACATACTTGTCCCTCCAGCATATTTTGTTTATGCAGGTTTTGTAATGCATTTGCACCAGGACTTTAGCAATTAAACTTTGAAGGCCCTGAGTCATTTTAGGAGTATAGATAAGTGTCTGTAAAGATGACTATACTCTTGCAGGATACATAAGAGCTCTGCTTTCCTGATGAATATAGTGTTGTTGGCAAAAAATTTGTTACTTTGATGTAAAACCTGACCTGCTTTATTTTCCTGTTTCTACTTGTCTCACGGTTAAAGCTATTGACAATGAATATGTTACTATTGTTTAAACCACTCCATAAACCAAACAATTGCTATTTTCAACACGAACAAAGGCCAAGTGAGTAAAACAGAACATGTTTATTCGAAAAAACCCCCATCAAATTTGATTTGATGTTTTTTCGAATAAACATGTTCTGTTTTACTCACTTGGCCTTTGTTCGTGGTGCAAATAATGTTACTATTGTTGTCTCAATCCTTTGCTCTCTACCTTCACTACCGTGACTATTGGAGGCTTAGAAACATAGTTAAGTATATTTCTTTTCAATGTTTATATTGCACTTTGATCTAATAATGCTGAAACCTCAGTGACAATATTTCAATTCTAACTGGAGAGGAAAAATAGAAAAGGAGATTAGTAATGGAGAAGTTAAAGAAATAGAAACTGAGGTCATGGAGTACCTACCAAATGAAGGATTCAGTGTAGAAAATGTAATTCAAAAAGCACCATAACAAGACAGAAGAATGGACATCCAAATTAAGGGGAAACCAGTGGAACGAGAAGCAATTGGTCCAGGTGCCTTATGAAGAAAGTTTGGAGGAAACCAGTATAAATGTTCATTTGAAGCTGAACAGAAAGAAAGGAACAGGAAACTGGAAACTCTGACACAGTCAATGTTGAGGAGTGATAGGCCAGTGAATTCCCATATGACAGAGCAACGGATGGCACAGGATGAAATTGAAGAGAATGTGTCACAGGAAGTTGCTATAGAACTTTCTATACAATGCCCGCAGGAAATGGAAAACAAAAAAATAAGAGAAGAGTTGCTTGATTTAATAGAGATAGATAGACATATTAAGATCAATGAAAGAAATAGACTGCAGAAGGTCAATAAACCCCCCCCAAAAGTCAGACGTTTGCTAAAACAAATTAACAAAGTAATTAGGACTGTCCAAATAGATCCATGCAATATAACAGAAGTATATAGGATATATTAATGTGTAGCTAAATTAATAACTGATAAATGTATAAATAGTAACGAAAAACACCACGATAAAGCAAAGGTGCCTGCACAGTTCCAATAAAAATGTCATAAACTGTAAATGTAAACGAGTACTGTGCAAGACTCACCCAGGCAGTTTTTGAATTCCAAGCATAAACTATGCTGCAAATGTCTGTTCAGACCAATATTCCAACAGAAGCAGTTTCCTTTCCAAAAAAGCAAGGTTGCTTTTAAAACACAAGCATAAACTATGCTACAAATGTCTATTCAGACCAATATTCCAACGACATCAATTTCTTTTACAAGAAAACAAAGTTGTAGAAAGATATATAAAAGACTGCTTTTTATTATTAATAACAAGAAGGTGAGCGCTTTCACTTTACAGCTTCTTCAGACCATGATAAAACTGAGAAAAACTTCACTTTTATATACACACTCATAAATAATTAATCAAACAATTAAACAATTAGTTCTGTTAGTAAAAAATCAGTTTGTGAAAATGAAGCCATTCACATAGACTGCAGTGAATTCTGTGACTTCAATAAAATGTTTAAATTCATATAAAATCATATAACAGAACTGATATATAAAATTAGTATAAAGTTTACACAAACATATATAGAAAATAAAATATATCTCATATGAAATATAGTCTTCCATCTAGCATTTGAATTTTCTACTTTTTAGCTTGGGTTTTAAAGGAATCTTGTCATTCAATCCTGGGGGGATGTGTGCTTGCAATCTAATTATCCAATCTGCCTCTAACTGTTCAGTTTGATTCCTTATATCTCCCCCTCTCCTGCTAGGTAAATTAATTTCTAAAATCATAAACTAGAAATAGACTGCAGAAGGTCAATAAACCCCCCCAAAAGTCAGACGTTTGCTAAAACAAATTAACAAAGTAATTAGGACTGTCCAAATAGATCCATGCAATATAACAGAAGTATATAGGATATATTAATGTGTAGCTAAATTAATAACTGATAAAGTTCTACCACAAGAACACAGGGTAGTGAGGGAAAGGAAGAGGAGAAATCAAATACCATCATGGAAATATCGAACAGAGAAAACTAAAAAGTAATTAAGGTAAGATATGTCACTGTTAGAAGAGTATAGAAGTGGGAACATATCAACAAAAATACTTAGAAAGATAGACATGATAAAAGCAATTCTCAGTATTAGAACAGATCAGGATCTATCATGCACTATTGCAAAATCAAACTAAAAATCTCAGCACAGGTGGAAAAACCTAGAAGATATGTAGATAAATATAAAAGCAAAGTACAAAATAAGAAATGTATTGATGACCCAAAAAAGTTTTATAAAGAATTGAGAAACAAGGTAAAAGGAATTGAAAGACCACCAAAGAAAAAAATAGATATATTTTGGAGAAGTATTTATGAAGATTCTGTGGAACATAACAAAGATACTAAATGGAGAGAAGAAGTAAAAGAAAGAATAAGAAGTTTAAAGGTATAGGATATGAAATAGGATGAAGTAAAAGCCAGAGGGATTGAAACAAAGTTAAGAAAAGCCTCTATCTGGAAAATCCCAGGCCCAGATGCAGTACCTAACTTCTGGTTAAAATTATGAACATCCTTGCATGAAGATTTAGCCATGAGTAAGAAGTATTTGTATGCGTACCCCAAACAAACACCAATCTGGCTATCAACCGGAAAAACAATGCTCCTACTTAAGAGTGAACTTGCAAGCTACCCTCAAAATTATAGACCAATAAC
>NC_056737.1:35956848-36046848 GCF_019279795.1 Protopterus annectens
GATTAACTTGTCTAATCCACAAAGACCTTCAAAACACAACACAGGCACAATGCATACTCAGCATATTAAGCCAATTTCCTTGCATAGCACAAGGAGTCCCAAAGTCACAGACACTGAGCCTGTAAGGCAGACATTGACCCAACCAAACATTCTTGTTATAGGTGACACCATTATAAGACGTACAGATGTACCATTTACCAGACTGAGCAAGAGGTGATGATGTGTCAGTGGTGCTTGATGACATGCCAAGAATATAAAAAATAGCTACACAGTGTATTGTGTACATGTTTTATAGGCGCTTTGTTTTAGAGTCTACCATTAGAATAGATGACTAAATAAATAAACAAATGCACTCACACAAACCAAAATAAAAAATAAATAAAAAGATAAAAATGCCCAAAGGCAACCAGTAATATATATTTTATATAAATGCGCGCGCGCACACACACACACACACACACACACACACACACACACACACACACACACACACACACACACACACACAAAGCCTGATTCTATAAATACAGATTATCTTTTGAAGTGAATTTTAGGCAAAAAGTAACTTTATGTAAGCCTGAAGTATAATGCTGAAATACTAAACCAAGTTCACTTCAGAAAGATATGCCTTAAAATATCTTTCCAACTGTATACTAACAATGAAGCAAAAATAATGCTGTACAATATATGCATGTTAGCAGAATCTCAGTTGCAGAGCAGACCTTGTAAACTATTGTTTATTGCCACATAGCTCTGCAAGCATGCTGTTACTGTGCATAATTAGCTTGTGTATCTGAGAAATGGATTCCAAGAAATTTGTCTGGAGAGTGCAGCTTGAGAGGAGAATATCTTGGAATCCATTTTGTTAACTCATAACAAACTGGAGTTATGATCTGATGCCTGGTTATAATTCTGTATACATGAGAGGTTTCAGCTGCTTTGATATATTACCATTTAATAAGAAAGGAAAACGGAGTGTCTAACACCTGTTTCGCACTTTGTGCTGGCACACAAGCACCAGCTAGAAGCTAAGTGCACCTCTAATCAATGAGCAGTTTAAAAGTTAAGTCTCCTTGTTTTGCCACTATTTATTGTTTGTGTATGTATAAAGTGCCGAAAGCTTTCAAAGCTGTCACAAGGTTTCTGATGCAGTTTTATATACAGTGGCTGTCATTTGGGAGCCAGACTTGTTCACAAAATGCTGTGCAATGAAGAGAGGCTTGCCACACCTTCAAAATGATTTGTTTTAGTTTTTTTTTTGTGTTCTTGTACTGTTTGTCATTTGTGAATGTAGTTAAATGAAACAATCACAGAAGAGCTGACAGCTTGTCAGGGATTCTGCCCTCCAACAGCCTTGCTAATAACCACTTCTTTATATGAAAGCTGATGTAATGAGCTTGTTTTTACTAGGTTATATTTGAGCTTTACTATGATAAGGTTATTTTTTCCCAGTTTGGAAAGAATCACTTCACTCCATGCATTACAGATAACATCTTTAATATGTAACTAATTCAGTAATTAATGTAAATACTAAAATAAACAGTGTAAAATAATGTGCCTTAAAATATATATTTTCAAGAGATGCACACTGATTATAAATCAGAAGTAATACATGCACTGTTTACAGATCTAAATCAGTTGCTGTAGTCTAATCTTTGAGAAACTAGAAAATTAACTGTGCATCATCAACCAGAAGTGTCTCTAAAGTAACACCAAACCATTACATCTAAATTTTAAACATACATCAGTTTCTTAATAAGTAATTGTAAAAGTCAATAAGCTTAGCTTAATATGAACGACAAAAAGCTATCAAACAGCCTTGACTCATTTAAAATCATAGAACGAGGTAGATCACAGCTGTCGCCTTTCCATGCAGTGTGAACATCTGCAAGGGGCAGGTTGCAGGTGGAGTAAAGGATGTGCATTTAAGCAATTGTCTAAATTCTTAAGTTAGAAAACCACAAAATATGAGGTAAAAATATGGTCATTCTGCAAATTGTGAACAGCTGAGAAGTATGGTAATGTGTCAGACCTTAACTAATCACTTTCCAGCCAAATATAACATTATCCACAAGTGGTAGTTAATAACTGGTTCAAATTTGTATTACAGCGTGTTTTAATTTCTGTGCTATTGATTTTATAGCTCAGATTATGCCTCAGAATAATGCCCATGAAATTTACATTCATAGTACATTATTAAATCCTATTCACTGCAGGTCTCAGCTTGCGAAAATGGTATTTTAAGAGCATGACGGACCAACAACATTGTAATTCATAAATACATAGATCAAAAAGCTGCTCCTTGCTCTGAACTGAACCAAAAGACACAAAGCATCTGCAGAGCCCTTATCCTTTTTAATATCCTGTAATTGTTTATTATTACACCGTGCTTTGCAGGAAGGGATTTAGCTCCTAGCCAAGGGCTAAATTACTTGCTAGTGGGGGTGGAACTTATCCAGACTCTTATCTCCAGGATCACTTAATATGAAAGGTGTAATAGTCAAAGTCTTCAGCTTGGATATCAGAATGCTGCCTGTTGTTGTAATTCAACAGGAGAAGCAGAAAAGAAATGATGAGGGCCGTTTGGTATAGCCTTTCCTGTACTGTCTATCTTTCTTTCTTTTACAGTGCCGTGACAGAGAAATGGAATTTCCCTTTTCACAGAAAGAGTATAGTTTCTAATATTAGGCAAAGAGCAGCGGACAGTACAGTTCTGTGAAATTTCTAGTCTTCTGCTGGGAGTCAATTGATGTAACTCAGGCATTATTTCCTGTCTTGGAGGATGGTAATACTAAAACTGTTTGTGAAACAAAATCACTTTGATTTACACAGATATTTAAAGTAAGATATTAAGCTACTATGCTATTAAGAGTGAGCATTCAGAAAATAGAAACAGCAATTACAGTGAATGATTAAAGCCAGCTGTAAGTTATTAAAAATGCAGTGCAGTACTGTAAATAAAATGACGGTCAGCTTGTTTATCTTTAGTTCTGAAAACTGTATACTTCCTTGTTCTGGACAACATTCTTTCGACAGGAATAAGATGGCTTGATGACACATGGTCATTGAGTCATTGTTCAAAGAGGGGTGCTCAGATCATGAAAATGTTCTAACTGATTCCTTCTATACGTAAACAACAAATAAAGCAGATGGATGTTTTTCAGATGGAAGGTACTACATCTGGCAGTTATCTCAGAGGATTAAGGCTCTGAATTGTCAGTTGTGCAAGGTTTGATTCCTTCTACCTCTATTTGCCTACTGTGTGAGTTGAGCAACTTCATGACCAGACAGTTCTCCCAGGCCCCCCCCGCCCCTGAAAAAAACAGAGTCCAATGGGTTTACCCAGATAAAACAAACAAAAAAATAAACCAAATGAACAAACACTGCCTCAGTCTTCCCAGGCTGAGCTACACTCAGTTAAAATCATCCATTCAAGCATGGACTCCAAGCAGTCTTTGAAGAATATCAAATAAAGCACACTGTCATGACAGGAGGAGAGGGAACTCTAAATATCACCTGTATGTAATTAATCAGAAATACCCCTTCTTGTTATGATATTCATTTGAGAAACCATATACACTGTGAATAATAAGGAAGCCAAAATCAAACCCTGGGCTATATAATGCTTCACTGGAGAACAGCCAGAAGAATTAGACCATGACAGATATGACAAAAAGCAATCTGGGACTACGCAAGATAATTCACAGGACAATCACAGGTGTTTGATCAGTATCTAGTGATTCATAATGTGAAAATTCACTGATTGATTGAAGATAGATTACTTTCTTTGATCTCTCAGTATCAGGAGGTCATAGATCACCCAAAGGACTGCTGTTTCCATACTGTGCCTTGATATAAATCTATACTAAGATGGATTCAATAAGTAATTCAACATTTGACAGCAATACAGATGCATATCAACACCTTCAAAATAGCTTTTCTTACAAAGGGGAGCACTCTGTGCATAGGATTATGTCTCTGTTAGGGAGCAGAACATGCACCCCAAAAGTACTGGCAGAGAGCAATGAAGTCCCCATTCCTTAAGCCATTTCATCCTTGGGCTGTACTGAGTAATGCTAATTCCCATAGGACAGCCCCCATAATGGCAAGTAAGGAAGAGCCTCTGCCTAGTCTGAGCCCTAGGATACTTTGTCACCCCAATCCCTGTATACTTAATAGACATCCTGGGGTTTTGAGAGAGAAACAAAAAGGCAAGATGAGCCTCCTAGTAAACAGTCTAATTTCTGTAAATGTCCTCATTAGACTGTCTCTCTTTTGCTTGGAACAAAGATGACACCAACGATATTTGAAATCATGAAAAAGTCTCATTAGTCAAATTAAAAAATGGAAAATTGACAACAGTACCTGTGTTCAGCATTTCTTCCATTGTCCCCTGCCTCTCACCATAGGTGTTTTTTTCTTGCATCTTCCTCTGTCCTTTCTATTTGTTGGAAATAAACCCTACATAATAATTTTACATTATTGGCTGATTCCATTGATTGTTTGTTGGGGTTTCCTGATGCAGATTCTGGGGTCTGTAAAAAGTTAACTGCTAAGTAATTTAGATGGCATAATGTCATTTTTTGCTCGGCTGCTTCTAACACCCATAAATTAATCAATTGCATTATTTACATCTTTCAAATTTTGTTATTTTAGTTACTGCTCTATAAAATACTACTGAGGCTAAGGATGCCAAAAGAAATCTTGGTATCCTTAATGTGCCCAAAACGCTGTTAAAATTGCAAAGTTTGGGGTTGGTGCTATCCCATTTAGTTTTAGTTTGTATAACCATTGATTAGTGTCAGGACTTGAGAAAAATCTGGCACTAGACATTCTAGCAACAAAAACAGCAGTCTGAAATGGATGGCGTTTCCTTGTATTGTTTAGGTTAAGTCTTTAGGATTTATACATATTTTAAGCTTGTCTTTTTTGTTGTTGTTATGGTCATCCTGCTGTTGACCCATTCAGTTGATTTAATTCACTTATTTACAACAAGGCATTCCACATACTTCATTTTCTGTTTACTTGTGCTTCTGAGGGCTATAGGTACCCTGCTTGGTAGATGAATAACCAGTATTGCTTCAGGTAAAGTCTTTATGAGACTCTCCTGATAAACTGTGTAATCTAGTAATTAAGTCATATTAACCTCCTGAAATATCAGCAATACCCTGATTGCTTTGCTTTGTGACTCCCGGGGTAATACTCATGACTGAATTTTTGTTATTAAATATGCTAGTACTATCAAGACCCTCTGCATTTCAAGAATGTTCTAGAAATGTGTATACTGGCAATATCTCTGTGAACATTTGTGCCGTCTTTTCAGCCACTTTTTATATTCACTCTGAGCAAAATGTACAGTTTACAGTCAGAAACATTTGTGCTGTTTTTTGTTTTTTAACTCTGCTACCACCAGTATCATAGCTGCTTCCTTGTAGCTGGCTGTGATTCATTCTGTAACCAGCTGGATATACAAAGCTGATATAAGTATACTTTTCTGCACTTGATCTGTTTCAGTGATAGTTAATAAAACTGTACTACATTTATTTTATTTTCTTGATTGAATATTGCTGGCCTCTGTCTGCATTTTGTTAACAAAACTGTACTGCATTTATTTATTTGCTTGATTGAATATTGATGGTCTCCGTCTGCATTTTGTTAACAAAACTGTACTGCATTGATTTATTTGCTTGATTGAATATTGTTTTTCACACCCTCCCACCCAAGTTTTTTGTATTCTTAAACTTGGTGGCTTTGGAATTGTCCGCCCCTGCTGCAAATTTGATTTTGGACATTCCTCCCAGTCCCATCTCATTTGCGTACTCTACTGAGTACAGTGTGAGATCATTTGGTAGGTCTTCCCCCTTGCTTCTTTGATTTTTGGTCACTCCTCCCAGTCCCATCTCATCAGCTCATTCTACTTTATACAGAGAGAGCATTTAGGTAGGCCAACACCCTTAGTTTCTTAATCTTGAATTATCTTGTTTCCTCCCTCTCCAATTAAAAAAATACACTTTAATCAGCTGCATTTACTGTAATTGTGTTCTTCCTACTTTATTACCTTATTTTGCTTTGCTGCTTGCTCTTAAGTGCTCAAGTGCTTTTATTCTGCTGTATTTATTACTGCTTGTTAGTAGCCTGATTACATTTGTCTGTTATTCTAAGCCTCTTAGTTTTGGTTTTAGCACTTGGGCTTCAGGCAGGTTATTTCACATTTAAGGAGGTTTTTGTGGTCTACACTCTTTTGGGCAAACCCTTATCAAAACCCTCTATCCATAAGTCCACCTAAGTATTCAGAACACTATGTCTGAACAATTCCTATGAGTTTCTCCTGCCAGCCTGGTCGACATGGGCATACTGAGACAGTGTAGCAACTGCCTCATGTTCACTGACAGCCCTCTTCTCCTAGCACATAATTCTTCTACTTGCAAGAAATGCATGTACATCAGTAACCTGGAACCCATGCTCTCTTGTGCCATAGTCAGTACTCCTGACAAAGAGGAGATTGCCAGCACAAACACCACACCACCAACATCACATAGCCAAGCACAAAACACACCCACCTATGCAGAAGTCCTCAATAAAAACTTACCTAAACAGCAGAGACCTCCAAAACACACAAACATTCCACACACAACACCAAACACATCACACACAGCAGACAACACACCAGTGTCTCACAAACACAGCTCATAAGGCATAACAATAAACCAAACATACTAGTCATTGGCAATCCAGTTGTGAGACACACAGATGTCCCCCTCACCAGGCTCGACAAGGATAAGGTCACAGTCAGTTGTCTGTCAGGTGCCAGAATCCGCTACATCACATGCGCACTTAAGTCTCACCCCAACAGGTACAAGTATGACTCTGTCATTGTCCATGTTGGTGTGAATGACTTCAAGCATACCTCCCTGGAATATATGAAGAGAGACATGACTGAGTTTTCAGAGTATGTGTCCCAGGCAGGTATGACTGTAACTCTAAGCAGCATCCTACCTTCACCAAGAATAATACCACAACACCAAGAAAAAATAATTGACTTCAACAATTGGCTTAGTTTCTGGTGTCATTCGAAGGGGATCCAGTATCTGTCTGCCTGGGATGACATGGTTGGCAGGCCTCAATGCTTTGCCAGATATGGCCTCCAACTGTCACCCTTGGGATTCTGGATTGTGGCCAAGGCTCTTGCCTCCCCCATTGTGTTTTTTTAGGCAATGTCCTAAAGCCAAATCTTCCAACATAAAAGATCTGTCAAAAAGCAAATTGAAGTTTATGCTGCTTAATGCTAGGAGCCTTAACCTGAAAATGCACTCACTGGAGTCTCCCCTCACACTGGATGATGCCATCTCTGCAGTCATGGAAACTTGGTTCAAGGCTGCAGAGAGCACCACTGCCTTACCAGGCTATATCTCATTCCACACATTATGACCTCAAAATGAGGTAGGGAAGACTAAGGGTGGTGGAGTCTCTATCTTCATTAAAGACAAGCACACCTCAAGACTGGTTTGCCAGCATGACTCACTAGAACTACTCAAGGTGCAACTGACAGTTGGCAAAACACCCATCCAAGTTATACCCAGCTATAGACAATCCTGCATGACTCAGGACACCCACTCCTCCTACCTGGACCTACTTGACTTCATCAAGGTACCCCCTAGCACCCTGATTCTTGGTGACTTAAACTACCCCACCATAGACTGGGTGAACTATTCCTACACTAATGCACTCACCCGATGATTCCTTGACTTCACCAATTCTAATGCACTAGACCAGCTCATCTCATCCCCCACAATGGAAGATAACATTCTGGACTTGTTTCTCACCAACATGGGGACCGCTGCATCACTCCCTTAGTAAGTTCTTCCCTGGTGAGATCAGATCATTGGTCTGTCTCATTTGAAGTTTCTATACCACCCAACCCCCAAGCCGTAATCAGGGTAAAAAGTTTCTCAAAAGCTGACTACAACCTCCTAAGGGAGGGCATCAGTAGCTTCACACCACCACCCCCCTTAGAGGATGCAGACAACTATGATAAACAGTACGCCAGTGCTGTATACAGCACCTGTACAACTGCATGGACTCAGCCATACCCAACAGAACTAAAACCTGCTCGTCAAGGAAACACAAACTATCTGGTGGAAATCCTCTATCAACAGGCTTTACAACAAAAGGAAGAAACTGTTGTCCAGGGGTAAAAAGGCACAAATTCCCAATTGGAAAAGCTCCCTCCTTAGCCTCAACAAGCAAATTAGATCACTAGTGAAAACCGCCAAAGCCATATATGAATTCAAACTAGCCTCCAAAACAAAGGGAAACTACAAAGCCTTCTTCAGTTATGTCAGGAACCTCCATGGCAAAGCCCAGGTTTGTTCTAAATTAGTACTTAATGTTACCACTTACACTGATCCTGTTGATTTAGCCAACCTGCTAGCAGATAGGTTCAGCACAAACTTCACCCCTTGTCCCCCCCAAAAGCCCATTCGACATCCCTGATACTTGTTCCGCACCTCACATCACCATACATCAAGTGTTAAAGGCCCTATCCAAGGCAAAGAACACAGCTTCCATGGGACCTGATAGTATCCTAGGCTGTATTCTGCACCATCTCCAGCAAGAACAAGCTTCACCATTGAGCACCCTATTCAACCACAACCTAAGTACATGTTTCATTCCAGCAGAGTGGAGAACTGCCATTGTCATCCCCTTGCACAAAGGTGGTGTCACTACTGACATTGGAAACTATTGTCCTATTAGCTTGACAAGTATGATCTGTAAAGCCATGGAGTGTATTGTTATGGACCTCATAAACAAGGACATAGGCAATCACCAAACACTTGACCCCACCCAGTTTGCATTCGTCAAGGGCAGATCTTGCTTGTTGAACCTGGTTGACTTTTTTTGAGACTGTCACCAAGGCCCTGGATGAGGGAAAGTCAGTACATACAGCTTACCTTGACTTGCCCAAAGCCTTTGACACAATCCGCTACTCAGACATCATCAAAAAGCTAACACAACTTGGCGTAAATCCCTATCTCGTCAGGTGGGTGGCCAACTGCCTCACTGATAGGACCCACAAGGTCAAAACAGGTGTCTCCACCTCCGACAGCAGACTAACAGGTGTTCCCCAGGGATCTGTCCTGGGACTCCTACTGTTTCAGAGTAAAACATTTCTGTTTTTAATAAGTAAAAAAATTAAATTAAATAAAAAAAAGAGCAATAACACATTCTGACAAATGGTTCAGTTGCCACATGGACTGATTTTGAAGTGTGCAGCACCTGTTCCTTTTGATGATCTGGTGAGTCATTGCACTTTCTTCATTTACAACAGTAATAGCTGACAGTGAATGGTTATACATGTCTCTCTTCAAAACCTGTTCATTCTGTGTTGTTGCTAATATAAGTTTAGGGGGTATAGGGCAACTCACAAGTTTAGATATGCTTAACTTGTATTTTTTTCCAAGAGTACTGATTTAATGTTTGAGTAGTGTGTTGTATTTTGTTTATTTATTGAATTTGTTTAACAGGATAGTCCGACTGGGTAGAAAACTACCCCTTCTCTGTAGATGCCTGTGGAGAAAAGCTACAAAAAATTTGTGACATTGCATTAAAAACGTAGTAAGCAGAGGTATAGAAGTAATCAACACATAGATAAAATTTAAACAGATAATCATTAATTAACAGCAGCATCATGGAATGAGTTACAAATCTTTTTCCAAGGAGAAAAGCTCTGGGGGAAAAAATACATAAAGAACATAGTAAACGGAAGCATACAAGCCATCAACAAATACACATTTAAGCAGATTATCATTAATTAACAGCAGCATCTAAAGTGCAATAAAACAATTGAAAATGAACTTGTTAAAAGGAGAGAAAAGAAGGAAATGGAGGTGTTTAGTATTAAGGGGTGAGAAATAATGATTTAGGATAGTTAGAAGAAAGAAGAGGGAGAGGACAAGGAGGCGATTCAGGACAAATAACTAAGGGTATAGTGATTGGAAAAAATAGGAGATAACGTTTTGTATTGTTATTTAACTTAATGTAGGGATGATATGCCGGTCTGAAGTTTTATAGTGTTCTTCATAGTGTTTTTTCTCCATTTAAATGGCGTTCACTCTGTGTCAGTGGGGTGTTACACTGTGACTCCATTATGTCCTTATCCTGCTTTCTTACCTGAACCATGTATATAGAATGTAAAACTGCAGCCACTTGGTGGCATATTAGAAAATATTGGCTCCAACATAGTAAGTTGCCATTTATTTTATTGATTCTTTGTTGTTGTTAATAAACATTACTTTAAGAAAAAATAGGGTTTGATAGATATAAAGATAAGATAAACTGTACAATTGTCTCTTTGTATCTTACATTTTTCTGTAATGCACACACAAGAGACATTTGGGCCAAGCCTCCTTCAGAACTGAAGCTTTATATATGTTTACTGTGAATATATTTTTCTGTTTTTCTAGAAAATCATTCTTGTGACAGTGAAGAACTTTGAATAGGTTCTGCTCCAACAGAAGCTGCTTCACAGATTTGTTATCTGTTTTCCTTTCAGCATTTTAACAAAAGCCTTGATTCAGGCCGTTAGTAATCTGTGTCTAATTAGCCAACATCCTGTAGTTTAATTCCCTGCCATTTTAAATCAACATGTGACATTGTTTAGAGCCATCACATTAGCATGGTACCTCATGATTTCATTTAGTAGTCACTTTGAAATCATGTTTTGCATCATTTAACGAGTATCAGGCATGTACTTATTGGTCCAGAAAGGGCATTTACTTTGTTTTTCCTTGATGTTTTGCTAACTGGATTAATGTTTTGCGATATCACTATGGCCTTCAGGCAAAGTTGCCTTTGTTTCTTGTGATAGTTGGCCATTGTTTTGCATTTCACAGCTGATGCTAATTCTGTATTTCATGCTAACTATACTAAACTGGAAATAAAAAAATGATCATGTAAGTAGCAAAATCTTATTAATTTAGTACCTGAATATTTAAATAACCTCACGGAAAGAAATTACAGTTGTATTTCTCTAAAAGTATTGAAAACAATGCTATATGACAGTATAAACTGTTGTATAGAAGTAGAACTGCTTGTAAAGAACAGTATGACTTAACAGAATTGCAGTTATTGTGTTAGATATTATACGTACTACATTTCTGGGAGAATCAAGGACCTTAGACAAGAGATGCATAAAAATATAAGAGCTCAAGGAACTAGAAATGCTTAAATGATAGTCTGTAAGGAATCAGATTAAACACAAGCTTAGCCGGGAGGTGTATGCTGCAGTAACTGTGAAGCTATGATCTCTAATGAGGCGTCTGACTGATTTGTTTTGTTAAATAGTTAATTCCAAATAGGCATGGCCCATCTTCACTGAAAGACTGGAGAGAAGTGGCACGGAAGACAAAGTTTAGAGATGCATTTCAACCATCAAAAATGCTTCACTGCAGGAAGTCAATATGATGTTTACCCCATCTGTGAACCTTTTCAGCATCACCCCAACACAGTTTCTTTTGTTGGTGTCCCCCAAAAATGTAGAATTAGATGGGGTGCTGGAAATCTTTTTGAGGATGACTCACAAAAAGGAGGACTGGGGCACAGTGAGAGAAGAAAGCACCTGATTCTTGATTGCATTGTTAGCAGAGTTGAAGAAGGAACAAAATTATGAAGTATGTGCCTGCTAACACCATGACCGGGATAAACAGGAAATGACTCCTTAGGATTGTAGGCGCACATGAACAGGACAACTGGCATTTGCTGGAAATTACCTAGAAGCAGTTCAGGAGGAGCTTATAAAATGAGCATGAGTCTTACACGAAGAGCACATGTCAATGCTTGAGGCTACACAGTGGGTTTCAATTTTTGGTTCAGCTGGTACACAGCACAGTGATTAAGACATTGGTGGGACTTGAACCTGGAATGATACTGACCTTTTGAATTTGGTACTAGATACTAGCATATATATGCTATAGTCTCAGTGAGGACAAGGATCTTTAGTAAGAGCTTTAAGTGCTTCATTTGCAAACATTTAAAGTAGTCAAGGGGATGGGCATACAAAAGCAATAGGGAAATATTGTCTTTCCGTCAAAAGCATCAAATGATTCTTGAAGAACAAGAACGTGTTTTAATTAGCAGTTTAAAAAAAATGCAGCAAAGCCCCCGGCATTTTGCCATTTCACCTTTCTGGGGAAAAAGGTCTGACTCAATTCCCCAAGCTGCTTAAATATTTTAAATGAGTCAGTAAAATAGCAAAACATTGGTACAATATCTCTCACTCCTAAGCTTTCAGATTATTTATCTATGAGCTCTCTGCTGTGTGCACAGAGGTAATAGGGCAGGCTGTGTGCTTTTCTATAGTAGTCAGGTAATCTGCACTGATAAGGCTTAAAAAGACAAGTGTGAGGAATCTTGGAAGTTCCCTGTGTGAATCGTGTGCTTGAACTCGAAATAATGAGGTCATTAGGGATAAAATGACCACAGACACTGAAAGCTTAGAATAAACACTGACACAGTACTAGATGTAATGAGTGGCTTCATGTCAGACACAAATGGTATGTGGACAAACATAGGCATTTCATGTAGGGATGGGTCAGATGTGGAAGATGATGTTACTGTCTTACAATGGATCATATCTGAATTAGCCAGAGAGGAGGAGGAGGAGGAGGCAGAAAAGTACATGACCTGAGGAAGCAGTAAAATTCTGCTCCTTTGTCTAAATATAGGATGGATCACAGAACTAAGGAAGGTGGGATGATATCCATGTTATTGGTCTTCTTAAAATGAAGGCAGCCCTAATCTGTTAAAAGAGGAATTTGGGGAATCCCTGGTCATCCAGAGGCCTTGCAAATGTTAATGGACTGAGTCTACAGTGTGACACAAGACGTGTCCCTGGAAGATGGCTTGGGCACATGGTGAGTAAATTATGTTACTGTATTATTAAACTATGCCTGATAGAATAGGATGATGCATTTTGATGAGTGTTATTAATTGATTCTATGGTCACTTCTTGGTGTCTCACTAAACTAACATCAGGTATAAAGAA
Organism: Protopterus annectens; assembly: GCF_019279795.1. Taxonomy (NCBI): domain Eukaryota; kingdom Metazoa; phylum Chordata; order Ceratodontiformes; family Protopteridae; genus Protopterus; species Protopterus annectens. The sequence continues at coordinate 35,969,891 of NC_056737.1, forward strand.
CTGCAATGCTCAGTCTGCACCAGGCAGGGCATGTGCATGGCTGCCTTATTTTAACAAGTTTGTTATAGTATACAGGGGCAGGAAGTGGTCAATCTGTTATGAAGGAGGGCTTACATGGAGGCCCAAGGAATAGGACTAGGGTGGACACCCCAGGATTAGGAACCAGAAAGATGTTGCCAACAAGTAAACAGGAACTGGTAAACAATAAGACAACTTGTCTTATTGAGATGCATAACCCACTAGCTGATGATGTGTTTTTGGATATGACTGAGGTTTTTGACTCCATTCCCCATGAAACAGTTATAAGGACTTTAATGAGAACAGATAACTCTTGCTATAATGTAGCTAAATGGGTAGCCAATTGTTACTGGGTATAACCTACAGAGTGAAAATTATAAATTCTTACTCCAGGTGTAGATTGATGGCCAGGGGAGTGCCTCAGGATCAGTCTTGAGGACACTATTGTTTAGTATAGTGATATCAGAATGTCCAAAATCGAACTCTGTATGGTTAAGTAAGTTCACTGATGATATTAAGATTGGGTGTGCAGTGACTAATACTAGTGATTGGTATCTGTTGCAATCTTACTTGGATAACCTATATGAATGGATTTTAACAATGGAAAATGTACCATTTTACATTTTGAGTATAATAATAATCAATATTCCTGCACTCTGGACAATCAGATTTGTGTTTCTTCTGAGGTAATGAGATATCTAGGCATCATGGTAGATGCAATTCTTAACTTTGAAGTTAATGTGACAAACACTATTAAGAAATGTTATGGTTTTCTGAGGAATGTCCTTTGATGTTTTTCAAGCAGAAATGATCAGTTGTTAAAAAAGATCTATTTAACAGGGAAGCCTTTATGTGTACTAAATTTTTTACAACTGAAGAAGTTAGAAGGGATTTATAAACCCTTTACCAGACAAACAGATGTCTGTCATAACTTATCCTTTGAAGAAAGATTGGTATATTTGCCTTTGTATTCTTTAGCTAACCATTTTTTAAGAAGTGACATTATTATAATATATAGTTGTCTTAAGAACAAATTATTGGCTGACACATTAGATATCCATTTCATTGATCATGGTTTTGGTACAAGAAATGAAATTTACATGTAAGAATTCCTGTTTCAAATTTAAAGTTAATGATATCTTTCATATTAAGGCAGGAAGGATATGGAATTCATTACCTAGACATGCAAGATTGGCAAATGATTTATCAATATTCAAAATGGTAATTGATAACTAGTTTCTAAAATTCTATATAGATAACTAGTTTTCTAAAATTATACATTTTCCAGTGATGCCTATTAGGCAAACTTTAAATTTGCCAATGTAGGCCCTAAATTTCTTAGCTTATTCATTGAACCACTGAACCATTAAAGAAGAGGCAAAGGGTACCTTTACCTAAGTGGAAAGTATCAGCCAAGAAGACCTAAGATGCAGGGGCAGGACTTATTGCATTTGAGTGTGGACTGGGTATGATGTTGTTGGGAATTACTGTAGCTGGGTATGGACTGAAACTGATAGAGCCAGGACTTGCTGTTTCTGGGTATGGACTGAAACTGAAGGAGCCAGGAATTATTATAGCTGATTGCGGACTTTGAACTGAAGGAATCTGGACTTGCTGTGGCTGGGTGTGGACAGGAATTGATGGAGCCAGGAATTACTATTGCTGGATTTGGAGTGGAACTGATGGAGCATTCTCTTCAGAAGATAAGCCTCAGGTTGTACTGGCACTAAGGAGGGTGTAATATGTAGCAACTGCATGTTGTATGTGGTTTTGTTAATTGATGGAATGCAATGATTTTTCCTTTTTAATTTAAATCTTGTAAGTTGGCACTTCTAATATGCAGATTTGGAATTTTTCTACGGACAAGATTTTATGGGTTGTCTAACTTTAAGTTTGAGAGTCATTTATCACATAAATGACTGCATATGACTTGCCATGTTGCAAGAAATCAAAGGTAAGAAGAAAACTATGCAGGAGCTGCACTGGGGATAGGAGTCAATGCTGTTGACTGCATGAAGGGTGGTGGATGCTGTGAGCTATCAGTTTTGGAGAAGTTTGGTAGGAGCAGGTGGTAAAGATAGTTGATAGGTGGTGGCATCAGCCCATAAGACACACAAGATGCTGGGATAGGCCGGGTGTATGACTGAAATGCAGATGATGCCATGCCATTCAGGGCATGTTTTATGATTAAGATAAAGATAAAAGGAGAGAGAGACATTTTGGGTACAGTGGTGTTAGAGCTCATGCTGGCTGTATTGTCTAGGGTGTTTGAATTCCTCATTAGATACAGAATTAGAAATTAAGTGTGGATTTGTGCTTGGAATCAGGGGAAGAGTAGAGCTTTGTCTACAAATGAATGTTATCAAGTCAGCTGGAAAAGTTTTGTTCAGTAGAAAGTAAGTAGAGGTTATAATCAGGCTGCAAAGTGGAGAGTGCTGTCCGTCTGACCATGCAGATTTGTTACAAGGAGTAAGTGGGGTGGAAGAAGGGCCAGAATGTGACTGGGGTAATAAGATCATGGAATAACAGGGTGTGGTTTGGAAGGATGGTGGCAGACCATGTGAAGAATGTCACTGAGATGGTGCTGTGGGGTGTAGAAGGGAATGTGATGAGGGAGGCCAAAGAAAAGGAGCTTAAAGTGGGTTAGGATGAGGGACTGGCAAAGCATCCTTATGGCAGAAGAGGGAGATATCAAGGCATGTATGTTTCTTAAAGAGTTGTGGGTACTTAAGCTGTTAGATGCAGATCAAGATGTGAAAAAAGATCTGTAGTGGGTTTATGTGAAATGGTGCTGAAGTTGTTAATATGGCACGTGGACTGCTTTAAAAGGAGGTAAGGGAAATTGTAGGAAGGGGGCAAAACATTTCCACAATTCTTTTAAATCTTGCAGGGTAGAGAACAGAGCACATGTTAGTTGGGGAAGACAAAGAAAATGAGATTTCCTGCATGGTGAAGAGAGTAGCCAATTGGACACAGTAGTAAAAAGGAGCTGTTAAATGTAATAAGGCATGTGAAGCACAGCATATGTCTTTAGAGGATTTTTTTTGTCTAACTTTGTAAAATATTGGAGGGTTCAGTAGCACAGATGATGCAGTTGGTGTTTGAAATGGCTCTGAAGGGGAAAGGATTACCAGAATCCGTGGTGATGGTTGTAATAGTAAAGGTTCCACAACACATTTGTGAACATTCTTGCCAGAACACTCATGGTAGGCTGGTGAAGGTAATTGGCAAGCTAGTGACTAAGAGGGAGGCATGTTTTATGAAGGGGCAAATGTCAGTGGATTATTGATGTTGCGTGTTAGGGTATATTGCTTGGGAGGAATTCAAGTGTTTAAAAGGCTGATGGGGACTGCTAATTGATAATTAACATGCTTCACACAGCTGAGTACAGTTTTATTTATGTCTTGGGGACAGGTGATTATGGGGAGGGGACAAAATACAAGATTTCACGATGCGACTGGCAGTGAATGAGGTTAGGTCATGAGCTATGTATATCTGCAGTTAGCACATTTGCTTGTTGGAGTAACAGAGATGTTTTACTACATTTCCACGCTTCTGGTTTGGAATTAGTTAAGTGGAGGAAGAAGATGTGAACCTTAGAAGCCTGTTAGAGGATGACTGTCTGCTGCTCCTGTTAAGAGGAGAAATATTGTGCTGACATTGGAATAGTTTGAATAATTTGAGGAAACAACTCAGCTCAGCTGCATCAGTTGGTGATCCTTTTATTTTTGTAGGTGGGAGATGGATGTGCTGGTTCTGAGAGGCTGGGTGAAATATTTGGGACTTGCACTTTTGTTAAGGATAGATGTGATACTGAAGATGAATATGGAGAGCTGTACTGATTAAATTCAGTGGCAAACAGATGGCTAGATAACAAGGAATCTTTTAGGGTGATATGTTACCTCAGGTTTTGTCCTGACATTGCCAGATTTTGTCTTAAGGAAAAGTGTTTGGTGTGTGCAAGATGCTTGCTTGCATTTTAATTGGAGTTGAGTTAGAGCCAAGATAGGGAGGTGCTGCATATTTTGGGGAGAGGATAGGGGTCTGGGGAGTCCCAGATTTCCAGAGGTATGTAGTTGCTACCAGTATGGGGCAAGAGGCAAGAAGAAATGATGCAGCACAGGACTGGGTGCAGTACGATGCATAATAACTTAATTAGATAAGTGGAGTATAAGCAAGGCTGGAGGAGAGAGATGTTACTGATATGATAAAAAATGGGGGTGTAGTGTGAACAGTGGATAATAAAGGAACAAACTGTGGAACCGCTTCAGCTTGTGCAGAAAAGAATGAGCACTGACAGATTGTATTGGCTGAAGAAAGGGGTTTCTGTTACCACAAGTGTATAGGTGTATAGGTATAGTAATCATGAGCAAAAGATGATGTTGTAGGAGGAAACAATATATTATTTTAGCTTGCTGGAGGGAGGTTGAAATTCACAAAGGTCAAGGCTAGTGTTGGACATTTTATGGAAGAGCAGGAGAAGGACAGGAGAAGGATGGGCAAGTGAGTGGTGCCATATCTAAACTGGGTTACGAGAGATGATACAATGAATTTGTATAGATTTGTGAGGGGCAAGTGTGAAAGACAGAAGGTATGGAAGTACTGGATTAAAAGTTGGAAGAAAGACCAGCCACATTGAAGGACTTGGGATGGGCAGTACAGACATGGAAAGTGCAATGTAGGATGTTGTATAATCTACAAATGATAGTGTCTATATTACAAGATCGAAACTTTAGTTAATCGATTAACTAAAGATCGATCTTGTAATATCGAAACTTAAAAATGTTGAACGGCCAATTCAACCCAGGGAAACACTTCCCTTGGCTGCATCAAAAAAAAAAACTTTAAATCCAAAATCAAGTGGGGGGCTTCAACCTCACACCCCCCAACTAAATATACCAACGCCGAGATTACTCCAAATTGGAGAAAAGGGCATAATCCACATAACAGCCAAGGGAAGTGTTTCCCTAGGTTAAATCATCCGTTTGACATTTTTAGGTTTCGATATTACAAGATCGATCCTTAGTTATTTGATTAACTAAAGTTTCAGTCTTGTAATATAGACCCAAATTATATTGGTTCATAATGTGTAGAAGACACCAGCACATATGTGGAGAAATGGAATCTTATAATGTTTTAGGTGTTTGGAGGTAGGAACTGATGAAATGCACATATGGGGGAGTGAAGAGAAGTGAAGGGTTTATAGGAGAGGGCAATTAATAGCCAGGCTGCAGTGAGTGGTCAGAGGGATGAGTAGGATGGAGAGAGTAGTTTTCCAGTGCTTGATGAGTAGGTAAGTAAATGTGTAAGGATCAGGCTGGTTGTTTGATGTTAACACCCCATTTTATTTAATGAAGAGTGCTGATGGATGCAAAGTGGACACTGAGCATATGTGTCAATGTAGTAAAGGGCAAATAAGATATGAGTGATGTACATGAAATGGGGTGAGAGGGAAGTAGTGGCCGGAAAGAACAAGGGAAGATTTTGAATGCAAACAGGAGTTAGGGAACAAAAATCAAAGTTTGTCATCCGCATGCAATTGATTGCTTTGTTGTGGTTGTTCTGTTCATACTCAGTGTGAACAAGCTGGCATTTCTGAACAAATAGTTCTTTATAAATGATGGCATATCTTTAATTTCTTGTCTTGGGTTTATCTAGGAAAACTAAGTAGAGTAAAAGTAAAGTAAAATGTTACACAGTGAAAAGATATTCACACATTGTTAGTGAAAACAGGGAGAGGACTATTAAATGGAAAAAAAGATATATCCAGTATCCATGTGGACTAGGAAGAAAGGAGTAAGAGAGTGGAGGGTGTAGAGAGTGTCCAGGGCAAATGGGGTTTAATCCTAAGATTGGCCATGTCCAAAGATTTGGAAAATAGCATTTAATCTAATGAGTCAATGTGTCCAGACCCATGGCAAATGACATTTAATCATAAAATTGGCTCTGTACAGAGCCTCAGCAAATGGTATTTAATCTTGAGTGGCTGTGTCCAAAGTCCAAAGAATTAGAAAAATGGCACTTAATGTTTTGACTTTGTTGTTGCCAAAGTATTAAAATACTTTCCATGCATCATAGGTGTGGTATAGTGAGAACCTGAGATAACATGGTTTACAATATATAGGAGAGCGAGAGGATAAAAACAACAAAGATGGAGGTGTGTAGTCCTAAATAATGGGGGGGGGGGTGGGGGCAAATCTGTGAACTGGGTTACACTGGAGTCTAGATATTACAACAAACAAAACCCATCCTCATTAGACAGAACATCTAATGGTAGTAGAACATAACCCTGAAAATAAGGGAATTAGAGGGCATATTACTGATGGGAGACTATAAACAGATGTTCTAGTTAACATTTGGGATATTAGCTGCATTTAAAATATGGACATTCCTTGTTGGGACAGACCTTACAGACTTGTCCTAGAACCTATTTTTGGAAAAAGCAGTTTGGACTTATTTTTGTTAAATTTAAAGATAGCTTAAACAAAACAACTATAATAAACTTTTCAAGTACCAGCTCAAACAGCATCTCCAGGACTCTTGGTTTTATTCCTATACCATACCAGATTAACTTACAAACTAACCAACTTAATATATCCTCTATTACCCTACTAATGGTCCTGATGGACTATTTGCTACTCTATTGATATTCTGCACTGTATAACCTGTCCCAGTTACTTAAATTCAGTTTGATAACATGCTATATTTTTTGCTACTTCCTACGGGACCTGCAATATAGAATCTGTCCTGCTACCTTATAGTCCGTCAGAAAATATGCTGTATTCTATCATCTATCATAATGCAATGACAGCACTGCTCTTATCTTTCTTTTTGTTACTTTTGTCCACCTATTCTAAATTGTTCCAATGATTTCTACCTCCTGTCTTTTCCACATCTCAACCTCTGTCTTATTACTCTGTTAACCACTCCTTTCTACTTATGGTTTTCATGCAATAACTGGCCATACCTGTACATCTCTACATTTAACTGTTACTTCTCATTAAATCACTCTATAGCAATAATTAACAATCTTCTTTTTCTGGCATCCCTGTTCTGTCCTGGGAGTTTGATCGTGTATATACTGTAAAGAAATGTGTTGATACTTTTCTGAAGGTCTAAAAGTGCTGTGAAACCTTACTGTAACATATCTTCCTATTTTCTGCTAAGTGCTATACTAATATGTATTTTATATATAAAGGGATTATGCATCCAAATGTTTGTAATTATGTCACTCCATCCTTCACTACATGTATTGTTAACAACTATGTGTATCTGTCCTTGTGTTCTTTTTTTTTTTAAAACAAGTTTATTATTTTTAACATGCAAAATAAATATTATAACAATCTTATACAAGCAGTTAATATATAAACAGTTATAACATTTGATAAAACAACTAAAGTATTTACAAAGACATCCACTGCAAATCAAATCAATTAAACTGTAACATCTTACTAATGAAACTAAGACTGTTTTAACAAGTTTTATAAGGTATCCCATATATTATAGTAAGATGTTTTTCTAATGGTTCTTGACTTTATTGTCATTAGTTCCATATGACACACTTCAATCATAACATTTTTAAATTCATTAAATGAAGGAGGAGTATCTGAAATCCAGTTTCTGGTTATTATTTTTCTAGCCACTGCTAGAATTGACCATAATAAGGGAAGTTTAACTTTTTTAACACATTTAGGAACAGGGGTGTTAAATAATATAAGTGATTTAGAGACTATGATATTATCTGTGAAAAGAGCCTGCAAATAATCATTGATTAACATCCAATATTCCTTCAGTTTTATACAGTCATAAAACATATGTGCCCAATCAGCATTTATTTCTACATTACATCTCTTACAGATGTTGTCTGTATTGTTTATTTTATTCATCATTAAGGGTGTATAGAAAGATCTATGTAAAAATTTCCAGGTAAAAAGTCTCCAAGTAATAGAAGAAGTAGTTTTATAAGCAGATTCCAATATATATTGTTTATCTTGTTGTTTTGGTGATTTACCATTAATGGAAATGAAATAATTCCAGTAAGTATCTGAACTGTAATATGTTTCATCTCTAATAATTTTATGTATGTGTGAGAGCTTACCTTTATCAGAAACCCTATGTTGTAAATTTAATATCAAGTAGTCAATCAGAATTGGGACAGATTCTTTAACTGTTAAAGACATTAAATCAAGTTTATTAATAAGATGTTGTCTAAAAGTCTGAATCTCTAACCAACATGTTTCTCTCAAATCAAATTCTTGCTTTAAGAAGTCTAAATTTTTTGCTTTATTGTCAGACAGCATCTGATACCAGTACTTTAAATTATTCTCTGTGACTACAAGAATTCTTTCAGAGGTGGATGATAAAAGAATACCTTGTGTATACATTATAGGAAATAAGATAAAATTCCATTCCTTATACTTTGGATGTATATATATAAAATTATGATATCTAATAATAATATTTAATGGGTAACTAGCTATATATTTTGGTGTAATAGATGAGGTACAAAACTCTTTTAGTAACCATAACATGGGATTGTTTATAATAGTATTTTTGTGTAGTAACGATATTTTTGTGAAGTGCATGCTAATTAGTTCCCAATATTCCTTCCATTTTGCAACATATGACTGATCTATTAGCAATGTTATAACTTTTATAATAGAAGAGATAGCATATAAATTAAAGTCTGGAAATGATATGCCCCCTTGAGACCAACTATTAGTATGTTTCTTTAATGCAATCCTAGGTCTATTAGGTGCCCATAAGAAATTTAACATTTGTGAATTTAATTTCTTAATAATTATTTTTGTAGGTGGGAGTATTATTGATTGTATTATGTATAATATCTTCGGGAATATTATCATTTTAATAATTGTGAGTCTTTCTTCCATGGTAAAAAACATATTGTTCCAGCTATTGAAATAATTTTGTATATTATGAAGACAATTACTATAATTATTATGTATAGTGGATTTAATATCTTTAGTTAATATTATGCCTAAATAAGTTATTTGACCTGAATTGGGTATGTATTTGAGAAAATCATTAGTGAGAACATTTTTCCGTGCGTATATTGGTAATATTTTAGTTTTTTCTTCATTAAATATCAAACCAGAAATATTCTTGAAATCTGTCATCTTGTCAAAGAAGAATTTGTTCCTGCTGATGTAATTAGAACATCATCTGCTAAAAGTTGGATTTTAGATATTGTATTTTCATCTATATCAAATCCTTCTATATCATTGCTGTTTCTAATCAAATTAGCCAAAGGCTCCATTATTAAAGTAAATAATAATGGTGAAAGTGGACACCCTTGTTTTGTACCTTTTAATATGGGTATTTTTTGTGAGACATATGTTCCTATTTTAATGTAAGCCAATGCTCCTTTATATAGATGTTCAATTAAATTTACAAATGTATCAGAGAAATTTGTACACTTCAATAAGATAAACAAATAGTCCCAACTTACTGAGTCAAATGCTGAACTTATATCAAGGCTGATGAGTGTCAAATCATTCTTTTTTCTGTTTGCATAATCAATTAGCGTTAAAGTTCTCCTTATATTATCAAAAGTATTTCTATTTATAATAAAGCCTGTCTGATCTATATCTATTATACCTGGAATGATTGTCTTTAATCTGTCAGCAAATATATTCATGAACATTTTATAGTCAACATTAAGTAATGAAATAGGTCTATATGAAGTGCATCTGGTTGGATCTTTATTGGGTTTCAAAATTGGTGAAATAAATGTGTATTGTCAGGATGGGGGAATTGATAACTCATTTTGAGCTGAAATGAAAACCTTATGTATTAATGAGTAAGTACTCTTAGGAAGAATTTTATAAATCTCTGGAATAATACCATCATTACCTGGTGCTTTGTTTGATTTAAGTTTATTTATTTGTGTGATAACCTCTGTATTTGAAATATTTTTATCTATTAATTTAGTCTGTTGTTTATTAAGTTTTTTGTTCATGTTTGTAATTATAAAGTTCTTTATTTTGTCTTTAGAATCCATATTAATGTTATTATGGTTAATGTTATGAAAGTGATTTCTAAATTCATCTAATATTTCTGGTAAACTAGAGACGTTCTTCTTTTTCCTTGGAGAGAAAATTACTTTGATGTGATTTTGTTTATTCAGCCTTTTTGTTTTATTTTTAAGTCTATGTAAATATTTGGGACTTATTGAGTAAGACAAAAATGTATATTTCTCTAATGTTATTTTGACTTTGTGACTTAAAATTTCTTTGTATTTCTCATTTAATTTATTTATTTCCTCAATGACTTTTTTGCCCATAATATTTTCTTTATTATTATGTTTATATGAGTCTAATTTGTTTTGAATGTCTATTAATTCCTTGTCCCAAGATTTCCTTTTATTATTATACCATCTGATACTTTGTCCATATAAATATGATTTTAGAGCATCCCAAATGTGAATAATGGAGACGTCAGGTGTAGTGTTTAAGTCTAAGAAATGTTGCACCTCTGTAAGTATATAATCTTTATAATCCTTTAGTTGAGTTAAGTATGCTGGTATTCTTTTGATCTGAACATTATAAGTACTATTTACCATAAATTCGAAGACAATTGAATTATGATCTGATATAGGAAATGAAATGATCTTAGAATTAATTAAGTCTGTTACCAGTTGGTTAGAAATAAAGACTCTATCTATTCTTGAATAAGTGTTATGTCTATTAGAAAAAAAGTATATGGTAATGATTTAGAATCTGTCTGATTATTAATATCATTCAAATGATGTAAATTAATGAAATCCTTTAAATGTTTTGCATTGGATGTGATTTTCCTTTTTCCTATAGTAGTAGTATCTTTTTCATGCAGAATACAGTTAAAATCTCCTGCTAAAATAATATCTCCTATAGAAAATGATATAATCTTATTGAGATGGTGTTTCACTGTATTAGTGCCAATTCCTGGTATCCAGTATACATTAATTAATGTATATATGTTCCCATTAATCTGTATTGTAACCATACAGAACATTCCTTTATCATCTTTATAAGACTTAATAGTTTTAGGTATGGGCATATTTTTGTTCCATAAGATAGCCATTCCTCTTTTTTTCTGTGTGTGTTCTGAGCTAACCAAGACTGTATATTTATTAGTGGCTAATTGATCTATATCTTTTTTCAGGAGATGTGTTTCTTGAAGGAATATTAAGTTGGCTCTATGCAGATTAATATATCTCATTAAACTTGTCCTTTTACATGGGTTATTCAATCCATTAATATTTAAAGAAATTCCTTTTAAAGTTACCATTTAACTTTTATAAACATATAAAACTTATAATCAGAGTAACATTTACTAAAATAAGTATTATTATGTCTCCTCCTTTAGGTGTTCTATTAATTATAGCTGTATTTAATGAAAATCTTATGGAATTTTGTGTAATTTGTTCTTGTGTTCTTAATATCACTTGTAAGGAGATTTTCTCCCTGGGCCGTCACTGAAAAGAATCCCTTTGTTGAACTTTGGGAGTTAGCATAATGGTTAAGATAGTTACCTGACAGACATAACTTATAGGGGTTGACTGTCACCTTTGCTTACTGTCTGGTTATTGACTAGATGTATAATAGTTTGATGACTGATTACATAGTATTATCTATAAATTAATAAGTAAGACATAGAGACAGAAAATCTCAAAACACAGAAGTGCACAGACTTTTTTTGGGAAATCACCAAGGAGTTTGTGGTTTGGATTAAGGAAAACAAACTTTGAAAACCTGCCAGCACAGAAGTTCCATAGCTTTCTGCCAAACAAATATGCAAATCAAAAAGAAACAAACAGCTCGCGTGGTCATAATTGACATGGAACCAGTTCTTGAGGTAAGCATATGGCATTTAGGAAATACAAGGTGCACTGAGGGATTGATATATACTAATTTAAACAGGAAAAGACAGTCTGTCAGAAAATCAGAAGTATAAAACAGAGAATGGATAACATTTCCAGTAAATAAACAGTATTAAACATTATGTCAACACCTAGGGAACAAAGAAAGAAATGAGGGTAATGAAAAACTTATCCATCTAAATGGGGCTGATAAATGAATACTTTTCTTCTATATTTCTTACCAAATTAATAGAATTAATAGAAATGGTGAGGAAAGTGGGGATCATCTTAGTGTCTGCAGAGAAGAGGAGGTCATAATGGTTCTCACAAAAGCAGACAAGCTAAAGAGGAATGACAGCATTTGCTGCACAAGTTTTTTGAAAATGAGGGGGTATCCTGTAAAAAACTTGGAAGCATCAGCACAGTGTGAGTATTGGAAATACAAAATTATCATCAGCTCAGTGTTTCAAAAATAGCTGACAGTCTTTTTTGTGGGGTTATGACTGTAATACAAGGCTGATATGCAAGCTGATGCAGAAAGCATAGAATGGGAGTTAGCTGACCCTCTTTGAGACCATTTTATTTATTTATTTATTTTATTTTACATTTGTTGACCGGGCTAGTCTAGCTGGATATATGTCCATTTTCAGTAGAGGCCCGGGGAGATAAGCTCCAACATTCAAAATAAGATTACATTAAAAAAAACATGTGAATACATTAAAAAAAAATAAAAACATGAAAAAAACTTTACAGCAGTACATGAAACATAGGCAAATAAAGATAACATTTTAACTGGTGACAAAGTTATTAAGTACAAATTTCAAAAAGTAGAACATTTAGATAAGAATATTATTACAAAATATTGCTTAAAGTGGTATTTGTGGTGAATACTAACATAATGTATAGTAACAGAGGATACAGGATAGTATGAAAAAATCTGGCAGATATGTTAGTATATCATGTGGTATAAGAAGTGGAAAGAATACATATATATAGAAATAACTATATATGTATAAATATATATACACATATATCTATCTATCTATATATATATATATATATATATATATATATATATATATATATACACACATATACACATATACACATACATACAAACAAAATACATATACATACATACACACATGCACACATATACACATACATACACATACACACACACACACACACACACACACACATAAATCCCCATATGTAGATAGTGAGAAGGAGATATAAAATCATGGATGTAAATAAGAGGTAGTTACAGTGGTCTAAGAGATTTAGAATGTAGTCAGGTGTCGGGCTAAAGTTAGTCAGGATTAGTACAGGGGCACAGCCATTGTGATTTAAGGTAGAGTTTAAGTTTCTTTTTAAAGAGAGATTTTGAGGGAATAGAAGAAAGTTCATAGGGGAGGCAGTTCCAGTGTTTTCCAACAGTGTTAGAAAAGAGGGAGTCTCCAGCTTTGTTGTTTGCTTTGTCAATATTTACAAGAAGTTTGTGTGCTGATCTTAGGGAGTTTAGGTTGTGGTAGGGGTGAATAAGAGTAGACAGTATAGGTGTTTTGTTAGGTTGATATAGAAGTTGATGCAGGTCAGGACATAAACATACAAAACCCTTGAACATTAGCATTGGAATGAATAAAACACATGTCCGTGTTCTCAATGAGACTTCATGCTAATAAATCAATAACAATCTGCTCTGGTGTTGTGGCATATTGAGATATATTCCTGAACTCCCTGCTATAAATTATTCATTTTAAATTAATTTTGGGTGCCCACCTTACTTATGTATGCTAATCCTAAGCCTGTCACTGCCCCAACCCTAACCTTACACAGTACATTATGAAAAAGCCATTTCCTAACAGTATCAATATTTCAACAAAGTATGTCTGAAGGTACTGTTATATTTTAATTTTAGGATCATTCAAAAAGAAAAGGAAAATGTTTGCTTTATTTTTTTTTTATCATTATAGGTTCATAATTTTTTGTTTTTGAGATTGGTTAATTTTGGCATTTGTTCCTCATGTGTATCAATGCCACTAATTAATATATAATCATGCAAAACTGGAAACAACTGTTCTCTAAAAAGGTCTTGCACCTCTCAGTACTGCTGGTCATAACCAAGAGAAGATCAATATCTCTATAAATCAGCTATCAAGTGAATTGTGCTTAGATTTCTCATAAGGTGTCAGCTTCATTAATCAAACTGTTCTCCTTGAGGAACTGAGAAACATTGGAGTAGGAGATGCTCCCTGACATGTTCATTATTTGTTTCTCAATTGACATAGTTGACTCATTCAGAAAAAGGCCTAATAACAGACATACTCAGGTTAGTACCATTTACACTTTGCAGTCCTTTGTCTTTTAGACCTCAGTATCAAACCTACTGGCCTAACGGCTAACTTATCTCAACAAACTGATTCTCCTCATAAATGCTATCACTTCATCAGGAACATAAACTGAGCTTCAAAATGTTTTGGTAGGCCACTTCACATTTTTAGAGGTCTGGTGAGACTCATCTTTAAATTTTGCTTATCAGGCTATATATATAATATATATATATATATATATATATATATATATATATATATATATATATATATATTTTTTACTTCTAAAGCTCGAACTTTCAAAACTTCGAACTTCAAACGACTGAGACCAGAAGACCGAAATGTTGAAACTTTGAAAAAAAAATTAATAACAATTTTTATATTTTTGCAGAGGGGCAAGCCCTCCTGCACTCCCCACACCCCTGCTAATTAAATATGCCAAATCTGAGATTGGACTACAGTGAAGAAAATGGTAAATATCCTGTTCCTCTCTGTATGGTGATCTCCATTCAAAACCTTTGAAGTTGCAAATCTTTGATCTTATGGTCTCAGCCGTTTGAAGTTTTGAAACTTAGAGCTTCTGAAAGGGATCGCTCTCTTTCTCTCTCTCTCTCTCTCTATATATATATATATATATAATATAATATATATATATATATATATATATATATATATATATATATATATATATATATAGATAGATATACACACACACACACACACACACACATATATATATATATATATATATATATATATATATATACACTTATATACACACACACACACACACACACACACACACACACACACACACACGCACACATATATGTCACTGTTTAACAGCATGAGGTCACTACATGTGACCTCGATATTGCAGAACCTCTGCCATAAGATCCTATACCTACAGGTTTACTGAGAACTTTGTACTGTTTAATAGCCTGTCATCACTACATCTGACCTTGTTATTGCAGAAGCTCTCCCATAAGGCTCTACACCTACCTACTGCCATAAGGCTCTACACCTACCTATAAGTTTACTGAGAATTTTGTCACAGTTTAATGTAAGCATATTTATCATGAAGACCTTTGCTGTGTATTAACTTTAATCAGGTAAATACATGACTGCTATGTGACTGAAAGTCTATGTTAAGCAGTCTGAGTACTATAAGGACCTTTTACTAAGTTGGCCACTGTCCCCTTTTGCTTAACTAGTAGACTGTACTGCACATGCCAGTTATTTAGTCTCAGGAAATGACAGGCAACCTGTTTTATGTGCATCTCTTTGTTAATTGCTTTGATCTGGCTATAATCTGATTCATTGACCTGAGGGTGGGAAAAGCTGCAGAACTTCATGCCTGGATTATCCAGCATAAATTAAATTAACGAAAAAAGCACATAACTGGGTAAAAGTTGTAGATACCACAAAGCAGCAATAATCCAAAACAAGGATGAACGATCACCAGGGCTGAATAAAAACATAAAAAAATTTAATTTCCAAAAAAATTGTGAGTGCTTTCACGATACACTGATCACTTCGTCAGACTTGGTCTGACTTTGGAAGGTGACCTTCCAAGTGAGTACCTAAAAACATCAGTCAGTAGCATCACCTATCCTGTCTTAATCATTACAAATTGGTCAGTCCAGGAATCCCACATTCCCTCTCTCTGGAAAAAGTTGCACATTATCCCTCTGCACAAAGGAGGAAATTCAACAGACATTAATAACTTTAGACCTATAACAATCTTATTCAAAAACATTTGCTAGACTATCTCCTCCAGGAAGAACTTTTATCCTCTACACAACATGGCTTCTGTCCTTCCCATAGTACTAGCACTGCACTTCTAAGATATATAGATACTGTCAATAAAACTAGAGATAATGGCAAACTAGTGTCTTCCTTATTTCTGGACTTGCCTTTTACACAGTTTGCCATAGCAAACTTCTACTTTAAATCTCCTCACTAGGTCTCTCTCAGCTCACCCTTCTGTGGTTCAAAAGCTACCTGTCCAATAGGTACCAGTCTGTAAAATGGCACTCCATGTTCTATACTTACCTCTGAGTCATGACTGGTGTACCACAAGACTCTATCCTTGGTCCCCTCCTCTTTCATATTTTCACCAGCATTCTTTATACTTACTTCCACACAACACGCCACCATAACCCAATACACAAATTATTCCACTCTCATTTGCACATCTCACAACATGGCACACCTCCAAAAAATTACTCAGGAAGCTTTTGCAGCCACTGAAGTATGGCTTCTTAACTTACAACTCATACTAAATCCAAAAAAAGACCCAGCTACTACTTTTTTCCCCCAAATCCCTCTCTCATGAAAAAACAAAACTTAACGTCCTCTCTCTTCATAATACCACCATTGACAGCACTTCTCATAGCAAACTATTAAGCATTATAGTTGATAATCTTACATTTGAACAACATATACAAAATTGCATAAGAAAAACTCATCAGCAAATTGGGATGCTTTACAGAGCCAAAAACATTCGCATTGGCATGACTAAAGCTACACTTGCCATATTCTCCCCACTCTTCTTTATGGTGCTTCCATCTTTACTAATCTCCAGGCATCATAAAAAATAAAACTTGAACAATGCTATAACAAAGTTGCTAATTTTGCAGCACCACCACCGTATGGCACCGAAAAGCCTAAATTGGTTAGATCACATCAACTAACATACATACAAGTTCTTACCACCTATAAAATTATCCAGCATCCATCTGCTTGTCCAGCACTAAAAAACATTCTACGCAACTATGTCCCCAGTCGGTCATTACATTCCAGTGCCCAAAACTCCCATCTGTCTACAAGCCTAGCAAATCTTCTGGGCATTGTCTGTACTCATACAAGATTGCCAAGGCCTGGAACTCCTTACCTGTATCCATCAGATCTATACTCTCCCTCCCATCTTTCAAAACCTCTCTGACAGATGTACTAGATAAAATCTGTCTCTCTCTCTCTCTCTCTAAATATACCATAAGCCTGATTTTCCCTCACTTCATATTTGCAGTTCCTGTTTGTATTAGACTAACTTACCTTTAATTTCTCTACAAACTGTCTAAAGTTTCTCAAAATATTAAATGATTATCATATACCTTGTATCGATTTTAACCAATGTTTTTATATTATGTCTAGTTTGTTATAATTATTCAAACTGCAAATGTTTTGTTTTAATTTAAAAAATTGTAAAATTATTGTTATTAAAATATTTTGTAAGAATTTGGAGCTTTTTTCCCTGGGCCTCCACTAAAAATGGGATTCTAACCAGTCAGACTTTCCCAGTAATCAAATGTGATTTAGTCTTACATAATCCTGTCATTCTCAGTCTTTAATACTGGCTTAGCCAGATTTCAGTATATAAAGTTACAGAGACTGTAGCACAGGCAGTAAGTCACTCAGTCAGACAATAAATCCATAATCAGATGCATTAATAGTCTAGTAAAAGGAACAGACTAAGATTCCTCTTACAATGTATAGTGCTTGGAGAACTGTATAATGACAAAATGGAATTTTATAATAATTTTCTACCATGTTGCGATCACTTTAGGGGAAAAAACTAGGGGTTATGCGAATCATTTCAGTGATGAATTTGTGGTTATTATACACTTAATTTATTAGTGCTAACATTACATTATTTGGAACAATATATGAAAAAAGATGTGATAAAGATAATACATTGAAATTAAGATGTGATGGTTGTAAAATGATTAATATGCAATGATGATGACCATGAAGATGATGAAGAATCATTAAACTTTATAACAATGAAGACTATGAAGATGTAGATGGTGCCGATGATGAAGATATAATGAAGTTGATGAATGAAGGTATGATGATGATCATTATCATCATAGTTATCCTTTTTGATTTTGTAATTGTCATTTTCATCACATCATTATCTTCTTTATATCATCTTCATTTTATTATCATATCTTTATATTCACATATTTAATTTGTCATCTTTCTTACATCTTCTTCATTGTAATTTTTCTTATTGTCATCATTTATTTCTCATCACATCTTCATCCATATCACCTTTATTTTTGAAGATGCACAGATTATTCTGACAGTTTTCATTCCATCACTAATCCATTCATTGTATAATACACACATGTTCTGTATTGTAGAGCTATCATTGTGGCAATTCACATGACTTTAAGTTTTCTTCCTACAACTGAACATCCTATAGTTATTAGTTTTTTGTCACTACTTAAAGGTTGAAAGACCATTTAGAACACAGGCTCCAAGATTGCTGAGTAAGTACTTGTATACATTCAAATGCCTAAAGAGTTCTTAAATGAATTGATGGAATCACTTTGTCTTATCCTTAATTATAATCTGTTCTATGATTTAACAGTTTGCCATGGTCTAGCTTTGATACTGGCTTGGAAATAAAGCATTATATATACAATGAAAACAATTTGACAAAATGCTTTGATGATCTTATGGCAAACTTCTTCCAAAGTAATCCTAAATTATGTAATGCACTTATTTTAACTGCATTGCCATTTGTCTTATTTTAGTTTTTATAGACACCTAAATCCTTGTATTCATTTATTTCATTTAACTTGTAATCTCCCATATTAATCAAAATTTCTGGTTTAAATGAACCAAAGCATGTTACTCTGCTCTTGATTGATAGTTTATATTTGAACCATTTTTATGAAACTATTCTATTAAATCTGACAAGAATTAAAACACAATCATTTGAAGATGCTAGATATGTACCTGTCTATCATTAGTGTATTTTGCTATCCAACAAGTCTAGAGCATGTGCAACCTTAAAAGCACAAGATTAAACCATGTATGGCTTAGTATTGGTCCTTGAGTGACACTGGATAAGGTTTCAAGTCAAACAGAGTAATGACCATGTAGTCTGATGTGCTGCAACTACAAACTACCCACATTTAACCCATTCAGTAATGAATGATTAATAGTCAGTTTTATCAACAAATCAGTTATGGTATGGTATGGAATACTTCTAAATTCTTTTGAATGCTACAGGCAAA
Source organism: Protopterus annectens (assembly GCF_019279795.1). Classification (NCBI taxonomy): domain Eukaryota; kingdom Metazoa; phylum Chordata; order Ceratodontiformes; family Protopteridae; genus Protopterus; species Protopterus annectens. Next base: position 35,989,132 of record NC_056737.1, read on the forward strand.
CTACACCAACACTCCACCATTATACAAAGCTTCACTATGAGGGCCATATAATTGAATTATGTTTGTTAATATCGATCTTTATCTTTAGCAACATGGTTTCATAAAGAAAAGACTGGCACTAGAAATACCTTCTTACACAATATTGATAGTAAAAATCTTTCAAAGTAGCTTCAGTAATTATTATCCAATTAGTTTGAAAGCTACTTTGAAAGATGTTTACTATCAATATTGTGCAAGAAGGTATTTCTAGTGCCAATCTTTTCTTTATGAAACTATATGATGATATGTGCCCCACACTTCTATACAAATACAATGTTAACATGTTAATATGCACTAAGAACAATGCTATTTTTTTACCAGCATGTTAAACATTATGGTTAAAGAATGGCCCAAAGAAACATAAACCAGAGATAAATATCAGAAATGGAATCAGGCCAAATACTACTCTCCAATGAAACTCAAACCATATCTTCAGTAATTATTTATCTGGTAAAAAGCATTCAACTTTACAAATGCTCTCAACTGAAACTGATATTAAGAAGTGATCATTGCATGCTTTTGCCACATCTTTGCTACCATAACTATGCTTTTCTATCTGAGATTCACGTCTATTTTTATAGCATTTAATACTGCTAACATAAGCAAATATTTTTTGGTATCAGCATTGTTGGCTAAAGATTCATCATAAATAATGTTTCCTCGTTTAGCTCATAATTTCTAGTGTTTGCATGTGTTCTTAAATGCCTTTTTGGTTGAACTTGAATAATATTTTAAATACTTTGTATTTTAGTTTCTTTTTCCTAAAAAGTATTATAAATTTATTTTTTCCACTAAGGTGGAAGCACATGTTTCATACCCACAGACCTAGCTCTCTTACATATATCTAGTAATTCCAAACAGGTGTTTTCAAACTGTTGTCTACCTCAAGTTGTTATATGATCAGAAACAGTGGCCCAATACAAGGTGTATATATCCTTACATTTATGATCACAAATCCTCATGCAATTTAGTAGTCATAATTTTCAGAGTATTCATGCTGGTATTTATAGAATTTTGGAAAGTAAATTTATCTGAGATGCCTTCAGATGATTAGTAAAATTATTAAAAATTTTACTTTGAATGATAGTAAGTAACAGATCAGGAATACGATTAAAAAACATTTGTACTATGTTTTTGGGTATAACAAGGTATTATAGAAATCGTGTTCATTGGGGGTACTGCAACTGTATTAAAAACTCCTGATACCAAGTTAATGTTTGGAATGTTAAAATCTCCTATGATTAAATTGTCAAAATACCACTTTTCTGTCATACGGATTGGTGCTTGATATTAATTTTTGGTGTACATTACCCACTAATTATGTATAACCTCTGATTCCACCCCCCCCAAAAAAAAGTTCTTTCAATTGATAGCGTTTCTGGCTGGGCATTTACCCATAAGATAAGAGACTGACATATGGGTAAAATCTTTACCTGACAGATAGAGGATTTGATTCTGAAGTCTGGTTATTTACTAGGCTCATAATATTCTGCAGACCTATAGCCTAGTATGTACCTAGGAACCCTATAAATACATTTTACTGGTTGGGATTTGTGCACAAATATAAGCACCCCACCATCAGAAGTTATGGTTTTTAGCCAATCAAACTACTTAAATCTAAAGATATGTATATAATGGCACTACTATGTTTCAATGATTACAATAGTACAGAAAGTTACTCACTGTTATTTGTAAGTCTGTGAGTATTTGTGGAAGAAACATTTACAAAGTACTTAGGTAGTTAAGTGCATTGCTTTGCTTATTCCCATGGCTGACTGTTATTTATTGCACATGTGTCATTACATGGCACGATAAGCACTGTATACTTTACTAGGAATCATACATTGCATCATTTTGTCTTTACTTTCTGCTTGAAAAAACTCCCTTTGCCTACTCAGACATTCAAGCAATAAATCAATAAATGAGTGATTGATTTTGATGGATTCTGTGTTATTTTGTGTTGCAGACTACAGTGGTTAGGTGTACTTTGGTAGTTGGCAGCAGACTGTACCCACTACTGTGTCACCACAATGTGACACCAGATGATACTATATAAGGAACTGAACTGGACTGCTACAGTAACTACAAACACAATTTTGTTAAACATATATGCATATAGTTACACTGACGTAGTTTTGGTAAAAACTATACATTTTAAAATCAAAAATTCTACTCTACATGATGAGAGCCTAATTAAATCAAAAAGAAATGTTAACAAACCTTTGCCGTAGAGCAGCAGAGTTTTTAGTCTTAGAACATAAAGAGGAGCAATGAGGGTTGATGCCTCTGGTATACCTGGAATTCATTGTCTGAGAGTCTTGTAGTTCGATTACAGTAAGTCTTCAGATAGAGTGGATAGCTTACAAAGTTTCTGGTTGCCATTTTATTTTGAAAATTTAATATACATGCAGAAATGCATTTGCAATAAGAGTGCAAAGTGCATTTTCTAATTTTAATTATATAATTAAATCTCATTATTCAACTTGAACAGCTTATCACTATGTATAGTTTAATATATGTATATGTACAGGAACTGGTGAATTAACTCTTGGCATTTAACTTTTGAAGATTGACAATTTTGGCATAAGAAAACTATGACATTACAGTTAGCTTATTTAATATTGGAAGGTAATACTGAGCTTGGTATGCTAGACTGGTGTAGCTGGTGGTACCATGCTATTTATAAAGACAGGAAAGGAGTATTGGCACAATAATGCTATCATTACTCCCTCCTGCAAGATACTGTATGCTTGTATACATGTGGAATTGCTTTGGCCAGCTTTGAGGTACTATGAGTAAGAGCATTAGATGATGCTGGGCTTAGCTCAGAATGCATGAAATTCTCGGCAGTCAAAAGTGACTACTCTGTTTTGTACCTGTTCAATGGAAAACTTATTTGGGTATGGAAAGTATTGGCTGTAACTTGAATTGGTAGTGTTTATTTGTTGTATGTTGAATTTTACATACTAGTGAGTTCATGATCCTATACCCACGATCATCATAAGTTAATTGGTTTGTAGTGTAGTGCATATTTTCAATTGGACTTTTAAAGCCTGCAAATATATTTTTTCACTACAACTGTGCATTTCCTTGCAGCCATAAGGTAAATATATTTAAGTTAAAAGTTCACAGTGATTGTTTTATCTATTTATTTTTTGACAGAGCATGTTAGGAAGCAGGCAAATGATCTGTTGAGTATAGAAAAATAAAGTAAAATATTAGGAGAACAACAGTTAAAGCTGCAGAAAAAGTTAAATGAAAATTGTATTCCGTTGTTTTCAACAGGCATGGATAGCACATAAAGAAAAGCTAAAAATGTTAGCAGCTACAAGAAGACAAAAAAGTAAACAATAATAGCCAAAATAGTGCTAATACCTATGAAATACAAAAGCAAAATGTTTAATACTGACATATATAATGCTTAACTTACTGTAAATAAACATGTTCTTCTGACTTCATCAGAGTTAAAACATCAGAACCTGGAGCAAGTTAAATGTTTTTAAAACAGCCACATTGTACAAAAAGAAACATTTTTACTTCAGTCAAAAAAAATCTAATTTTAATGCCACTTTAACACACTTTTGATGCTAGTGCTTTCATTTATACCGGGAACATGACATGCATTTAAAAGCAACTGCCAATGCAAGTATCTTAAATTTACTGTAGAGTCAATCACTGCCATTTGACCATTTCACTTTTTCAAGAACAGTAAATATATTATTCAATATGCAAAGTTTGAAATGTTTTTGTTTCTATAAGGTGTTATTAACATTTTTCATCTCAACAGCATTTATATAGTCATAAATCCTTTTTGTAAAAAAATCAGTTTGTCTTGCCAATGAAAAGATGTCACAGATGGAACAAAATGCAACATTTACTCCATATGTGTTATTGAATGTATGGTGACCTTCACAAAGGTTTTTATTAGCATTTTTAAAAACTACCACTGGTGCTTCAAAAATGTACCAATACATGGAGCAGGAATAATATTTAAACATCAGATTTATTTCAAAGCATAATTTTCAGGTCAAAAGTAAAAAAAATTGAACTTTGCCTTCACATTTCTTGTATTTCTTGTACGCACAATTTGGCTTGTCGCTCAACAGTTTCAGTTGAGCATCACTTCCTATTAATTTATTTTTATTTATTAAACATTTGTTTATTGGGAAAGTCCGACTTATAACAAGCCAATTTTCAGAAGAAGCTCAGGGAGAAATGTTCCAGACGCATGTCTTTGTAACATGGGAGGAAAACAGAGCACCCAGTGGAGACCCATGCATATGCAGACTCCACACAGAAGGAACCGCAGCAAAGAATCGAAATGGAGAACCTATTGCTGTGAGGAGACAATGCTAACTGCTGCACCACTGCACCTTCCAATTAAAAATTTCCAATTCTCACAGACTGAAGTCTTACTTGTCTTTCCCTAAGTACAATAATTTAGAATAAATTGTATCTTAAAGTCAGTACAGTTGCTATCCTTTCTGTTTAAATTAGTATTATTATACAGACTAGGTCTATAATGCGTATTTCTCAGATATGCCACTTAATTGGTCATATAATTGGCAAATCATTTACTGTAGCATATTTCAATAAACATTTGCTTCAAGATAGTCACTTCCTATTTAAAAAGAAATCATCATGAGAGGTCAAATGTGAGGTGCAAACCATTTCAGACATAAAATATTTTTCTTTGTATGTTGTGGATGACAACTATCAATGTGTACATAGTTGTTAACAGAAGTGTATTTTTTTACTTGAATTTAATTTCACCTTCTTGAATAATACAGTAAAACATCTAAAAATGGCATGTCACTCACTTTCAAGCATATGTAAATTTACAAAAAATGGTAGTATTGCCAAGGTTATGAATAAATTATTTAAATTCTTTTGTACTACCACACATCCATCCATCCATTTATAACCCCTTTTTCCCATTTTTGCACAAGGGGTTGAGGTGCCACTTCAATGGTGACAATCATCTAGAAATAGAAGTTATGTTCTTACCATAACGTTCCATGTTAGTTGTCTTCTTCTCGCCTTCTTCTTGCTGGATGGGTTCGGAGCCGACCTCGGCTCCGACTCGGCCACTCTAAAAGCTCGAGAGTTGGTTCCACCGGCTCGAGGCTCCCCTTATATCCCACAATGCTAGGCGAGAGTTACCTCAGATCTCGTTTGTAAGCTAACCCAGCTTATACCAAAACAGTATAACAGTGAAACAGAATCCACCTCTAACAGCAGGAAGAAAAGGGGTGACCTATATCCTGAAACAAGAAATATGCATAATAGCATATGACTAAGAAAGAGGTGGTAGAAAGAGAGGTCACGATCACAACTCCTCTAGGTCTGTCCAGGCCAGGGGGAAGGAGGGTGGGACGCAAGAAGAAGGCGAGAAGAAGACAACTAACATGGAACGTTATGGTAAGAACATAACTTCTATATGTTAAGTTGTCTATCTCGCCTTCATTCTTGCTGGATGGGACCGTCCCTAGCACCTTGTCCCGGGTGGCCTAACGGAACAGACTCCTGAGAACAGTGGAACCAAAATTAGCTCTATGCCTAGAAGCTAAATCCAACTTATAATGGGAAATAAAAGTGTGAGGAGTAGCCCAAGTAGCCGCTGCACAAATGGTGTCAATAGGCAGTCTGTCTTGGAAGGCTAGAGAAGTAGCCAAAGCTCTGGTGGAATGGGCTTTAGGTTTATTAGGCAGTTCTTGGTGTCTAATTTCATAAACAAGGGTAATCAGAGATGTTAGCCATCTGGATAAAGATACCTTTGAAACTGGAAGTCCCTTTCTGCTTTCCGCATAGGAGACAAACAGCTGATCAGATTTTCTGAATAGTTTCGTCCTGTCCAAGTAGTACCTTAATTGACGATGAACATCCAGGTAGTGTAATTTCTGTTCAGACCTATTTGAATACTCCGGGGAAAAAAACAGGGAGGTCAATGCATTGGTTTAGATTTGATGTTGAAACCACCTTAGGCAAAAAGGACGGGTTAGTTCGTAAGGAAACTCTGTCCTTATGGAACACAAGGTAAGGAGAGCGACAACTGAGTGCTTGAAGTTCTGAAATTCTTCTAGCTGATGTGATAGCCACCAGAAAAAGAGTTTTCCATGATAATAGCTTTAAGGAACATGAAGCTGCAGGTTCGAAAGGAGAAAGAATCAAAGAAGCAAGAACTAAATTTAGGTCCCAAGGAGAAGGAGGATTTCTTACAGGAGGTCTGAGAAGAAAAACTCCTTTCAAAAAGGCTTTGCAGAGTTTGTGGGACATTAGGGCAGATTCAGAAATACCCACATGGAAATTAGAAATAGCCGCCAATTGAACCTTAAGAGTAGATGGAGATGAACCTGCATGGAAGAGTTCAGCAAGAAAATCAAGGACTAGTTGGATGGAAGCGGTGAAAGGATCTATGTCCTTTCCTTGTGCCCAATATGAGAAGCGTTTCCACTTACTCAAATAAATCTTTCGAGTGGAAGATTTATGGGAAGCTATCAAAATATCTCTAACAGAGTGAGATAATTGAGGAAGCCTGGCTACTGTTGGAAGTGGAGGAACCAAGCAGTGAGGTTCAGAGAGGGAAGGGAGCGATGAAGTTGACCCGACTGATGGATCAAAAGATCTGGAACTAGGTCCAGGTTCCACGGTCGCTCCAAAAGAAATCGATGTAGAAAGGGGAACCACACTTATCGAGGCCAGTAAGGCGCAATGAGGATCAATGAGGCCTTCTGAGCGATAGCTTTCTGTATTACTTGAGAGATCTGTGGGAAAGGAGGAAATGCATACAGAAGTCCCCGGGGCCAAACTTGGACTAGTGCGTCCCTGCTGGGTTGGCCTGGTAAAGGGAATAGAGTGAAGTATTCTCTGCACTTGCTGTTTTGGGGAGTAGCAAAAAGATCGCAGCAAGGCTGACCCCACTTGAGAAATATCTCTCTCACTACAGAGTCTTTCAGAGACCACTCGTGAGGCATAAGAATAGCTCTGCTCAACTTGTCCGCAATGTGATTGGACTTCCCGAGGATGTGCGTTGCTATCAGAAAACGCTGAGAAGAAATCGCCCATTGCCACAGTCTGAGTGCTTCTCGACACAGGGGGTATGATCTGGTTCCGCCTTGTTTGTTGATGTACCACACTACAGACATATTGTCTGTCTGGATTGCAATCGTTCCCAAGGGAAGAGAGTCTTGAAGGGCTTGCAACGCTAAAAGCACTGCTCTCATCTCCAGAACATTTATGTGCAAGTGGCATTCGTTTGGTTGCCATGTGCCCTGGACTGTCCTGCCCTGATAATGCCCCCACCCGATCAGGGAGGCATCCGTTGTCAGAGTAGCAACCGGAGGAGGTGGAACAAATGGTCTCCCAACAGGAGCTGGGGAAGACATCCACCACATGAGATGCTTTTGCACGCTTGCGTGATCATAATGGTGTGAGACATTGGAAGTTCCTGGTATGACCATTGAGAAAAGAGCATCCACTGAAGGATCCGCATGTGGTATCTGGCCAATGGGAGGAGAGGTATGGCGCTGCCATAATTCCCAACACCTTTAGAACTAACCTGGCTTTGGCTCTGTTGTTGTTGAGAAGTAGTGACACCAATTTTTGAATGTCTGATATCCTTTGGTTCGTTAGTGTTGCAGACATGTTTACAGTATCTAAATTTGCGCCTATGTAGGTAATAGTACGACAAGGTGACAAAACAGACTTTTCGCAATTTATTGAGATACCCAGATTTTGACAGACGCGAAAAGTGTAATCTCTGGCCATCAGAAGGAGATGCTTGGTGGGAGCTGTGAGGAGCCAGTCGTCCAAATATGGAAACACCTGGAATCCTTGTCGTCTCAGGTGAGAAGCTACCACTGCCATGCATTTGGTAAACACCCGGGGGGCAGTGGTGAGACCAAAGGGCAGGGCCCTGAATTGAAAATGACTGGTTCCCAGCCTGAAGCGGAGGAATCTTCTGGAGCGTCTGTTCATTTTATGTGATAGTACGCGTCCTGAAGGTCTATAGAGCACATCCAGTTTCCTTTTCCCAATAGGGGAAGAATGGATTGCAGCGTGACCATCCGAAATCTTGTTTTCTTGACCGATCTGTTCAAGATACTGAGATCCAAAATTGGTCTCCAGTCCCTGTTTTCTTTGGAACTAAAAAGAACCTTGAGTAGATTCCGGATCCTTGTTGGTCTGCTGGCACTGGCTGAATAGCTCTTTTGCAAGCAGTTTTGAAATTTCCAAAGCTGCTATATCCCTTTGAGCGGTGGAACATCTGGAAGGGATTTTTGACTGATTTGGAAAGCGAAGAAAGGGGATAGAATAACCTTCGAAATGATGGACTGTACCCATTTGTCTTGTGTCAAGGATAGCCAGGCTTCTGGGTACAGTGACAATCTTCCCCCGACTGCCTCCGAAGATGGGCAGTCGGGCAACACCTCAGGGATGCTGAAAGGGCTTATCGGAGGAAGTTTCTCGATTGCCCTGGTTCTGCGGACCCCCTCTGCCTCTAGGGCGACGTCTACCATTGTTGTTCCCCCCTCTGCCTCTGGCGGGGAACCGACTCTGTGCGTCAGGCGAAGTCCCTTGAGATTGTTTACGGAACCACATCTTTCCACCCTTCTGGCCTTTGGGGTAAGGCCTAGAAGGAGTCGAAAAACGGACTCCGACGGCAGAAAGGGTCTTGCCATCAGTCTCGCACCTAGTCAGGGTTTCTTTCACTTGAGGACCAAAAAGAGATGATCCATCAAAGGGGAGTTCGTGAAAGACGTCTTGAAAGGTTCCGCAAAGTTGCATAGCCGCATCCAGGCGTGCCTACGTAAGGCTACCCCTGTCCCTGCGGCTCTGCTCGCTCCATCGGCCGCATAAGAGAGGCGCATGGAGGAGTTGGAAATGGAATTAAGGATAGCCAGCTGCGTGTTCATTTTCTCTTGGAACCCGCAGCAGTAGGGTCCTTCAACATTTCACTCGCTTCCTTGACCAAGTCCCTTTGAAGGCGAGTGAAATGGCACAGGTAATTCAGCGAACGCATGGTAAATGTCGCTGAGGAGAACATCCGCTTCCCGTACCTGTCCATGGACCTAGATTCCTTGTTAGGTGGATGGACAGGCACTGAAGGATCAGCCAATTCCTTCTTTGTGGCGGCAGCTACCACCATAGCATCCACAGAAACTCCTTTCGATAAAAATTGCTTGTCTGATGGAGCTGTGATGAATTTGGAGGGTCTCCTGGGAGTGGGGTCCACTGAATCAGGAGCCGTCCATGCCTTCTTAGCTACCACCTGCATGAGGGGGTCGAAGGGGGGGGGGACACCCAGGAGGTGGAAGGACGAGAGCCAAACGCCTCAAGATACACAGATTCGTCCTCCGAAGGGTTGAGGGCTGGCCAATTTCCCCTCTGTTTAAGGATCTCCAGAATGTCTGCAAAAGAGACATCTTCAGAAGGGGAACGTGGGGAACCCTCAGAATCATCCAGATCTGTGTCCGATGTGATAGACTCAGGTGAGTCAATGTGTTTCCTCTTGCACTTCCTCTTCCGAGGGGGCTCTTCTGCCAAATCAGGAGAGGCCTCGGAAGAGGATGAAATCCCCAAAGGGGGCTCCTGAGGAGCTGGCTCTCTGCGGTCCGGGATGAGGGAGTGAGTCGACTTATCCTGAGGCAGCATAGAAGGAGGGGCTGACGGAGCTGACTGTGGAGTAGAGCCAGGCTCTAACACACTCTGCATGACCTCGAAAGCACCCCTGTCAGGCAGAGCCAGAGGTCCCCGCTCCGAGGAGCTAAGGACCCCCCTCGGCACCGACAGTGATGGCTCCGAAGCCGATGTCGGAGCCGAACTCACCAGCGCCGAAGCACCGAGAGGGAGAGGGGGGTCGGACAAGGGTCCGATGCCACTCACCCCCTCGGAGCCGACGAGGGAAGTCCGGCGCCGAGATTCCTCCATGGAAGAAAATGGAGCCGACGATGGCGCCGAAGACAATTGTCTCGGCTCCGAAGTGACCACAGTCTCGGTTCCGACACGACCCGGCTCCGAACTCAAAAGAGTCGAAGGAGGAAAAAGTTGATGGACCGGGGCAGGCACCGACTGATGAGTCGGGCTCTGAAGCATCTGGGCTAGTGCCTCGGACTTAAGTAGTCAACTCACCACCCTCTGAAGGTCATGATCGGAAAGCCTCGATGACCTAGAGGAATGAGACCTTTGGCTCCGTTCAGACAGCAGGGGAGATCCTGGAGCCGAATGAACGGAGCCAAGAGAAGGTGACCTAGACCTCTTTCTGGTTGTCGGCTCCGAAGATCTTGTCGGAGCCGACACGGGTACCTCGATAACCTCGGCTCCGGCGGAGCGAGGAAGCCACAGAAACTGTGGACTGAGTCTTATCGGCTCCAGCCGGAGCCGATAAAGGCAAGGTTGAACAACCTGAGGTCTCGGCTCAGAAGCCGGGCGAAGACCTCGATGCCTTAGAGGGCTTCCCTGTTGAGACAGACAGGGAATCCTCAGGCTTCAACAAGCCTCTCAGAATTAGCTTGTTTTTCTTTCCTGCAGGACCCTGGGGCTGAAGCCATGGCAAACAGCACAGGAGTCCTGCAGGTGCAAAGGCCCCAGACAATAGACACAAGAAGTGTGAGCGTCTGTCAGAGACATTTTCTGACAGCACGCATCACACTTCTTGAATCGAGACCTTTGCTTCTTTTGACATAGCCTAACTGGTGAACACAAACACACACTCAAACACACCAGTTATACCCTGTCAGAATAACAATTTTAGTAAAGATACTAAAAAATAAAGTACAACAAACTGTAGCTAATTATAGTAAACTACACAAACACTCCCTAGGGAAGAGAAGGCCTAAGGCCCAAGGGAAGAACCAAAGGTTCTTTTAAACAAGAAACGGGAAAATTAGGGTCAGGGATAAAGTTCTATGAACTATACTAATTTAAGAAGAATTAAACTGAAAAAGGGGGAAAAAGAGTAACTTTTAATAGAAAAAGCTAAAACTCACCAGGAACCGGTAGAAGCAACCAACCTCGAAGCTGTAGCGGCAAACGAGATCTGAGGTAACTCTCGCCTAGCATTGTGGGATATAAGGGGAGCCTCGAGCCGGTGGAACCAACTCTCGAGCTTTTAGAGTGGCCGAGTCGGAGCCGAGGTCGGCTCCGAACCCATCCAGCAAGAATGAAGGGGAGATAGACAACTTAACATCTAAGGTTTACACCGCTGGGTAGGTAGCCCTGCCATGGTAATTCTTCCATATCACACTCACATGCACACTCACACCTATGGCCAATTTACAGTGTCCAATCCACCTACTGCATGCCTTTGGAATGTGTGAGGAAACCAGAGCATGCAGAGGAAACCCACATAAACACAGGGTAGACATACAGACTCCTCAGAGAAGGCACCCCAGCTGAGAATCGAACCTGGAAGCCTCTTGCTGTGAGGCGACAAGGCTATCCACTGCGCCACAAACATAAATCAACATTGTACTTTTCATAGAATACTACCTTACTAAATAGTTCCTGAGTTTTTTTAATACATACTCCCAGTTAGCTAAAACAATATTCGCAAATGAAGGTGCAAAAAAGTTACCCTACAGTAACTGCAAGTAATTGCAATCCTTTTGTCAAAAAAAATGCATGAAATTAATATGAAGCCAAGCCACAAAAACAGTCACCAGCCCACAGGTTCCTGAGTTCTAAATAAATCCAAAAGCAAACAATGATAAAAACACAGAAAAACTCAGGTATGACCAAGGTTTCCAGTTTCAGTTGAAGTTTTAATGCTAAAACATAAGTGCTTTCGCAGGAAGACCTGCTTCATCAGATGTTACTCTGACTTTACTGATGTCATTTTAGACATCAAGCTCTTTACCAGAAATGTAATGCTCAAACTTATGTATAAATTCTGATAAACATGATATCTTTAGGAAACCTAGTACTGTCATACCAATTAATAATTCTTTAATTAATGCCTTTGAAAAATGATGCTTGGATGATATTTATAAATTAAATGCATCTGAAGTTTCTTAATGCTAGAACTAATAGAAAGAAAAAAATGTTTTAACTTAACTAAAGGTGAACATCTAGTGCTACAAAATTTGCAGAGCAATTCTGAATAGTGGTGAGACCAGCAGACAAGGGAGGCCCTATAGCAGTGCTTGACAGTGAGTGGTATAAACAGGCACAGGTAACTATGCTGGCAGATGATGCATTTTACACAAAGATTCATTATGGTCATGTTAAATTCATGATAAAGAATGTTAGTGATACTCTGAATGCATTGAGCAGAAATTTAATAGATAAGAATCTTTTTGATTACTTTTTAATAATGCATCCTACCATACCTGTTATACAGGGACTCTCTAAATTACATAAAGATAGTATAAATCCACCCCTACGTCCCATTGTCTCTGGCTGAAACTGGTATACTGAATCTATCTCAATTTATCTGGAAAAGTATTTTAGACCCATGCTAGATAAGATTAACCGGGTCTATATTATATCATAGAATGCTTAAAAAAGCGAATGCTGATTGATCGACCTAATTTAAGCGAAAGCTTACAATCTCGAACTGTCAGATCAGCGATATTTTTCCCAGGGAAAAAAATCGCTGATCCAAAACACATACACACAACACAAGCACACCAAACAAACAGAAATCCACACACATACACCTAAAATCTGATACCTAACCCTACACTAAACTATGCACACACCACTAACTACCCACTTACCTTAACCCAAACCCTAACCCTAAGGTCCGTCACTATCGCACAGTCACCTCACCCGCTCCCTAACCCTAACTCACTTAAATCCACCCTAACCCTCATGTCCACTCAATCGCACACACACCTAACCCGAGCCCTAACCCTAACTCACCTAAATCACCCTAACACTCACATCCACACAATCGCACACTTACCTGAATCCGACCGGTAACTTTCCACCATAACACTGAAAATACTGAAGCAACAGAAACGGATAACCAAATTCTTTCCCTAGAAAAAAATTTGAGTTTCTGCTGCTTCGATATTTTGCAGTTTCACGAAAATAAGTTAGATCAATCACCGTTCGCTTTTTTAAGCGTTCGAGGATATAATATAGACCCGATTAACCATGTGTTAAAAGATGCTGAACATTTTTTAAGTGATCTTCATGCTTTTCTGGAAAATTATAGCAGTAGTGAAAAACATTTGATACTGATAACACTGGACGTTACATCACTTTTTACAGTGATACCCAAAATCAAGGTGTAGAGAGCACTGAATGATTTTTAAGAAGATTCAGTAATACTAGTGAAGATGAGCTGACCAAGATAGGTGCCCTTTTAAGGGGTGTGTTGAAGAATAATGTATTCCTATTTGATGGTAAAGTTTATTGGCAGCGTAATGGCGTAGCCATGGGCACATCTTGTGCCAACAGCTACGCCAATGCTGCTATGGTTGTATGGGAATTGGCATATGTTTTACAAGGACCTTTTACTAAACATGTACTTCTTTACAGGAGATTCGTGGATAACTTGTTTGTCTTATGGGGAGGCACTGAAGAACAGTTTAAAGATTTTGAAAGTTACATCAGTACAAGTACCACTTTTTTGATATTCACCTCTACATGCTCCAAATCAAGTATTAATTTTTTGGAGAAGTTGATGGCACTGGTAGAATATATACTAAGCTGTATAGAAAACCCTGCCATGTCAACCACCTGCTTTCTTATGATAGTATGCACCCTTCATACATTTTTAGGAATGTGATGTGTGTTCAGAGCCTCAAGACGTAATGTACGTGAAGAAGATTTTCAGCAGCAGGTCAAGGTATTGAGCCGAGAACTGACAGAGAGAGGATATAATGAGGCAGATGGCCTAATTAATGTTAATGAGATGACAGGATTGAGGGGAACGGTAGCCAAGCCTTATTTTTCTAAACGCAACTACAAAGGTGAACAGGCCTCCAGAAAGCCATCTAGCTTGAAATTTAAGGTTTCTTTTTACTATTCAGACAATGTTTCTTCCTATATGGATATAGTGAGGAGGCATTGGAGTGTTCTTACTACAGATAGGGATATTTGTGAATTGATAGATACTGAGCCTAAGTTTTTATTTAGGAATATGAGGTCCCTCAAAAGGCAGCTATGCTATCCTAGGAGTACTTTTCATTCAAATTGAGCAGTTGGAACATACCCATGTGGTAAATGCAACTATTGTAAATATACTGATAACACAGATAGCTTTGAACATCCAGATCAGAATAGAGTGTTTCATTTTCAGATGCAAGCCACATGTGATAGCTAACATATAGTTTATTTAGCCTATTGCCTTAAATGTAAAAAATTCTATATAGGCAAAACAGACAGACCTTTCAAAGAAAGGATTAGAGAACACATTTATTATATCAGTAGGAGAAATAAAACCAGTGCTTTGGCCAAGCATGCTATCAGTGCTAACTCTGAACACACCTTAAGTTTATAGCCGTAGGTAGAATTTTTGAGAATATCAGTGGGGGGGGGGGATATATGTAATATGACTGAACAGTTAGAGGCCAGATGGATTATTAGACTTAGGGGAGACTCAGGGCATGGTTTAAATGAATAGGTGCCAGTTAAACCTAAACTAAAATCCAGACCCTTGTTTAGATAGTATTTTTTCTTTCTTAGCTGTCTCACCAATGAAGTGTGCTTACTTATATATATTCTTTATATATTTTTATATATACACTTTTCTAGATGTATAAGTATTATATTTCAAGGTTGCACTTAATATGAAATCAACTCTAATAAGAAAACAATGCATTAGTGTCAGTACTGGAGTAACTAGAATATGCAGATAGAGATGTTTTTAATGTAAGAACCCACGGATCCTGGGGTATGCATGTGTACAATTAAATTGCATCAACCACCACAAATAAGCAAGTCAGATCAACCACATAACCATTTAAAATTACAAGCAATTTCTAAGAAATGACTAATAGTCTCCAGTATAAGACGTGACAGCAAACACAAGAGGTTTATTTTTTTTCCCTTCTAAAACTTCGCTCAGTTGTATTGCTATGTGGGTAATGCTGAAACATTTGTGTACAGGACATGGACATAATATAAAATATCTTTAGCATAAAATAAAATATCAAAAAAAAAATGTATGGAACAAGTTACAAATTACAAGTTTACAAATTGCATTAATAAGAATTAATAGAAGGAGCAACCACAGGATATATCAGTTCAAAATATTACAACTGACACAATTGCCATTGATGGTAGATATATCCTATTTTTCTAATTTTCAGTATTCTCCCCCAAAATTGGGGATTTTAAGATTAGAAACCTCAAAACATTGTATAATACCCTTGAGAAAATGAATGCATGTTGTCATCAATTTTCTTGTAAGCATCAAAGGGTTCATATTAGAATGACAAAAACGCATTTTGTCGAATGCGTTTTCGTCGACACATGTAGGGTGAACAGGCAATACAGTGAAGAGGCTGTTCAGCAAATTCTTTCCCTGGGAAAGAATTCGCTTGACCGCTTCGTTGCTTTGCCTGTTCTGGAGTGTAGTGTGTTCCCTTGTCCGGTATAGCTCCTGAGCGTGATTGTGCAAAAAAAAAAATATTTTTGTTTCTATTTTGCTAGTTTTTATATTTTGTTTTTTTTTTTAAGTTTACTGATTGTAACCTCTGTACCTTGTCATGTCTTGTATAATATGTAATGTAAATCTCTGTAACATGTAATCTTTGATGGAGCTTTTCTCCCCAGGACTCCATTGAAAAAGGGTTAACTTGGCCCAGTGGACTATACTGGTTAACCAACAGCAAATAAATAAAATAAATAAATAAATACTGACCTTAGGGTTAGGGTCTGGGTTAAGGTAAGTGCATATATTTTAAGATGTTTACTGTTTTTTTTTTTTAGATGTATGGTTGGGTTACGTGCATATGTGTATTTACTTGTTTTTTTGGTTTTGGGGGGTATAATTAGGGTTAGGGTATGTGTGTATGTGTTTGGAAGTGTTTAATGTTTTTTTTTTGGGGGGGGGGTTGGAACGATTTCTTTCCATAGGTAAGAAATCGCTGTTCTGTGGTTTTGACATTTTCATCGTTAGCTGAATATGTGTCGAGGTAACACCATTCGCTGTTTTCAGCATTCAGTGTTATAATATGAACCTGCATCATAAATTAGCTAAATGGGTCTTTCAGTAAATATTAAAAACACATTTTGTTTTAACTGTCATTCATAAGAACTAACACACCCCCTTTATATGAATTCATAATACACAGTGAACAATAATTTCAAAATGTATTTCTTCTTTATTCAAATTATAATATTTAAAACTTGAACAATAATATTCTTACCACCTGTAATATTTTCAAAGGTAGCTTGATTGTTTAACAGGAGTGGACTAAACCGATTTAACATATTTAAACTTATTTGTACTAAAGGTACTAACATTGTGTAAAATATATTATAAATTCAGTCTTCTAGTGAAAAGTTTCAAACATGTAAGACTCTCTGTAATAGACACCCTACCCACTGGAGCAAAAGTTAAGACTTTACTTAGCAATTCCATTGAATGTTCTCTCTATTTCTCTCCACCTCTTCACCAAGACTGACTTCATTATCTGTTGTTATTTTAAAACTGTCCTGGATGGATTAATCATTATCTGCCCAGTATGTAGCCCCGAGGAACAGCAGGTTTTAGTTGGTCTCAGTAAGAGAAGGAGTTGCCTATCTGGATTTTGAATGAGTGTGTTCAGATACTTTTTATCTAGTTAAGAGCTCTTTGAGGGGGAAATCTGTAATGAGTTAATTCTTGAATTATCTGAGTGTCATGGATACCTTCACAAGGTGACTGAAAGCTGTCTCAGTAAGCTTTTCATTGTTCATACCATCAAAGTTGTGATTATTTTAATTAGTAAGGCTCAAGGTGGCTGCTAATGCAGTGAGTCCATTTTTGAAGCCATGTGGGTGAAAGTTTTACAGGATGAATTTGTTAAGTTTGAAGGCTTTGATTGGTTGAACTTTCCCATGATGTCTGGGCTGAAGAGACCAACCCTCCCCATGGATGAATTGGCCTATGGAGATTGATTAAATGTAAGTTGAGTTGGACTTCCCTTTTTTACGAATGAACTCTTTATTTGCTTGGGCAAGCCCCTCTATTCAGCAATATAGAATGGTCAATCCCTTATGAATAAAGACTAGACTAAGATTGCTTGAATACCTTTCGTTGGCTGAAATGGACTGGCTAATTGTTATTTTAAAATGAAATTAAGAATTAATTGATTTATGATCTGAAGAAAGCATTATTTATTATTTTATTCTTAAAAAGTTTTATTGTGTGTATTGTGTATATATTAAAGTTTTATTTGCTCTTACATTGCAGTTTAGTGATCATTCCTTCTCCATGGTGGATTAGCTCTGTTTATGATGTTTGTTACTTTTGTTTCTGCCGAGCTGCCTTTAATTAACCATTGGTGCACTTTCTGGATAGATTTTTAAAACTCTCAGACCATCAGATGCAACACCCTCATAGCTGCAGGGATTTTTAATACTCTCAGGGCATCAGATATAGCACTCTCATAGTTGCAGAGCTTTTTAAAACTTTATGTACTTGTTGAACTAACTGAATTACTACACTGTTACAAGGAATTCAGTAATCTGATCATTAAGTTACCATCTCAGTAATATCATTATTTGTGCAATGGGTACAACTTTGGCGGGGGTATATTAAATTGTTGAATAAGTAGGAAGGCCATTTCAATTTTTATGGAAGAGGTTAAATCTTAAATTTGCCTAGCAAATTATTGACTTCTTTCTAGAACCTGTGTGGGTTGTTCGGAGGACCAGGACTACTGTACTTGAAGGTCAGCAGCTTTCACATGCTGAACAGTTTTCTGTACAGCCTTCTGGAAGAAAAACATTCATCTAGCTGACATGAAAGCTGTGAATTCTAAATGTTTTCTGGGCTTAATTTTCTAGTCTGAATGTTTTTTTTTTAAATGCATCTTCACCTAAAAAACAGGATTGTGTTTGATGCTTCTAATGCAGAGAGTTTAATACATGCTTTAAATGTGTAACAGGATACTGAGTAGGGGTTGCAGTGGTCCTTCTAATTTGTAACATAGGAGTGGTCAGTGAATGGTAAATAATGTAGTACAGAGGACTCATGTTTATGTGTAAAGGATTAAAATGTAAATAGACAGATAAGAACCTTAGTAATCTAAGTGGGAAGAAGGATAGTAAACCTGGGTGCATTTTTAAAGGGTAAGTTCCTATGGTGGTTGTTGGTTATTGCCCAAGCAAGTAGGTGTCTTTAACACTTTCATAATTGGGCTTAGGTGGCGAGTTAATTATATGATGCAATGAATGTAGCTGTAAGGTATCTACAATATTTTGTTGTAATAGTTATACATTAAGTTACATTCACCAGCCATAACAGACTCCCTCTTTGGAGTTTATTGCAGGGGTGTCATGTGATTTTTTTTTATTTTGCCAGTAGAAATGGGACGGTAGGAAAACTAGAATAAGTGCTTCATACCAAATGGTTTCCTATCAGGCAAGGACAAGTAATCTCTAGCTTTGCTTTAGCCATATTCCCTGGACAGGTTTACATTGTTCTTGTTTCCTGCCCCTTTGCCACCAAATTATACCTACAGCCATTAAACACATAACACGTTTTATCTTGGATATCTCTTTTTATTTTCTTTCTCCATGTGCTTATTCTCCTATTCTTGCTTCCTGCTCATATTTTGCAAGGGCCTGCTCTGTCCTTTCCTGTTATGCTAAGTAATTTATCATGTTGTCTGTCACCTTTAGATCCTTTATGAACTGGTTCCCTCTTCTCTGCACAAAAAGAGGCCTTTTGCCTATTATCATTTCCCAGTCTAGTGTCACAAGTTCTTTTCATTCATTGGCTGCATTAAATATTACACTGCATCGACAACCAAAGCCTGCTGTAGCCTGTTCTCATTCTGCTGTAACCTGTTTTCATTCTGTTGCTGCCTGTTCTCATTCTGCAGTAGCGTGTCCTCATTCTGTTGTAGCCTGTCCTTATTCTGCTGTAGCCTGTCATCAGTCTGTTGCTGCCTGTTGTCATTCTGTTGTAGCCTGTCCTCATTTTACTGTAGCTTGTTGTCATTATGTTGTAGCCTGTCCTCATTCTGCTGTAGCTTGTTGTCAGTCTGTTGTAGCCTGTCCTCATTCTGCTGTAGCCTGTCCTCATTCTGCTGTAGCCTGTCCTTATTCTGCTGTAGCCTGTCCTCATTCTTACTACTTAACCATAAATTTCTTCTCTTCCTCACCAAACGTAAATATTCACTGCAGCTTTTCAACCACATAATCCCTGTTACCTGTGAGATATGTCTGACCATATAAAACACATACTGTAACTCTAAGACATTGCTACTATCCTCCCAAGTGGTGAATACATATTTCTAGTATATTTATGGTGCACCTTTCTCACATTTCACCCCACAGAAAAATTGGAATTATCAATTAAATTTATCACATGTGGCATTTCAACAATAGAACAAAGGAGAAATGTGCCACCTTGGCCACTGCTTTGTAGGGCATTGTGCACATAATGTAAAAACATTGTTTTATACAGAAAGCTGATGGTGGTCCCTGGACAGCTACTAGTACCCTGCCATGTATTACTTTTTCTAAAGGATGCACTGTTAAAATTTCTGATGTAACGAAACACTGTATGAAGTCATACAATACAAGAAAAGAGTGCCATGTCCATTGTATCAGACTTGTCACATATGCATGTCATGGAAATGCAATATTAAATTTTGTATACGTGCTAGGTTTTAATTTGTCATAGGATCATAGGATCATAGTAGGTTACTAGGCTATTGGCCCTAAGGCCTCTACATGCCTAGCCATGGTATACCCTTGTTCCCTCATGGACCAAGATATATAGTCCATGTTTGTGAGTCAATCTAAGATCAGCATCAGATGACCCTGTCTAAGAGGGGCATAGGTGAAATCCCCAGTGTAAATTTCTGGTTTCCCATCCAAATGTCCAGGTTATGATTAAATATGGTCATTGAGGAACTCTGTTTTACATGAAATGGGCATTTGTTCCAGAGATGTGACAACCTCTGGGAGAATATCTGTCTCTCCAACATGTCCCGTTAATATCGCAGGCTAGGTTAAGATCCCTAGAGCCAGTGAATTTTATCCCATTGGATTTGCAGATGTGCAGCAGCTTCATCAAGGCATGGTCTGAGACTGCTCTGTAGGCCAGGCACAAGTCACCTCTAAGCAGTCTATATGATACTGAGTAAAATGATAGGGCCTTCAGTCTGTACGTGTAGGTCATGTGTTGTAGGCCTTAAATTTTCTTAGTGAGAAACCTCTGAAGTCTCTCCAGTTGTGGCAGATGTCTGGTGAAGTACATACAGAAGGGATCATTGTACTCTATTATTGGTCTGATGAGAGCAGAGTACAGGGGAGTTATAACCTCCTTAGCTTTAGATGCTATACCCTTACTTATGAAGTGTGCAGTGTAGAAGGCCTTCCTTACTATTATGGATAACTGATGATTAAAATTAAGGCTGCTATCAACTTGCATTTCTAAATATCTCATCATTGGGTTTGAACTTAGAGGGGTATTATTATAGCAATAACTGATGACGTCGGTGTGGTGCTATGAAGATTTACCCATGGTTGGTGTGGTTTAATGACAAGGGCGAAGCCTGAGTAATTAACTAAAGACAACTGTGGGTAAATCTTCAATATACTGAACTACGGAATGGACAGTGTGAATTGTTTTGGCTTCATCCAGGGCCTTGGTGACACTCTTGAAGACGTCCACCAGGTTTAGCAGGCAATATCAGCCCTTAATGAAGCCATACTGGGTAAGGTCAAGAGTTTAAAGGTCACCTATATTCTTGTTGATAAGGTCCATGATGGTTCTCTCCATGGCCTTGCAAATAAGGCTGGTTAGACCTATGGGTTTATAGTTCCAGGGGTCAGTTAAGGGACCCCTTTGTGCAAGGGTATTATGGTTGCTGTTTTCCACTGATTTGGGACAAAGCCAGTGCTTAGACTGAGACTGAAGAGCGTGCTCAATAGTTCTGCTAACTCCTGTTTTAGACCATTTAATAAGCAGCCTGGGATGTTGTCCGGTCCCACAGAGGCTGTGTTTTTGGCCTCCGAGAGTGTGGCTATGACCTGCTCAGTGGAGATACTAGGCAGACTGGTGACAGTTGTGTTATGGGTTATGATTGGTGGGGACAGGGGGGGTGAAGTTTTTGCCAAACCTGTTCACTAGCAGGCTGGCGATGTCCTCAATTTCAGTATAAATGTTACCGTCCACAGCTTGTTTTGCACAAAGCTTGGCATTCCCTTTCAGATTTCAGATGTAGATAAAGAATGCTTTGTGACTTTCATTAGCTATGGATGCTAATTTAGTTTTGTAATTAGCTTTAGAGGACTTTATAAGATGTGTAAACTGCTTGTTTATACTTCGAAGGAAGTTCTTTTGCTGGGACTTTTCCGTCTTGTTATTTGACAGCAGTTTCTTTCACTTATTGCATAATCAATTTATGCTGGATGTCCACCAGGGTGGCTTATTTTTTTGTGAGGATCTTGGTTTGATCCATTCTGATACGGCTGAGTCTATACATTTATATAGGTGTTTATATAGGACATTTATGTACACTTCAATATTGGGATCATTGCTGTCAGTGTTGGCAGGGGGTCTCAAACTATAGATGCCATCACTCAGTAGGCTATAGTTTGCTTTGGAGAAATTTTTTAACCTCTTTGCTCCTGAGGGTGGGTCAGACACGATAGTTACTTCGAGTGAGTCTGATTTATGATCGATCTTTACCAGGGAGGGCCCCACACATGGGGTGGTACAGTGATCCCCCATGTTGGTAAGCACTATGTCAAGGATGTTAGAGTCCCTTGTGGGGCTGCTGACTATCTGCGCCAGAGCATTTATGTTAACAAAGTTCAGGAACTTTAGGCGAGTGTGTTTGTGCTCATATATGTTACCGAATAGATGAAAAGATAGTTAAAGTCACCCCTGACCAGGATATTTGACTGTACTGAGAATGACTCAAATAGGTTCAGGTAGGCTGTGTGGTTTTTGTGGCTCATGGTGGGGGATCTATAGCTAACACCATAAAAAACTTCTCCAAAGCCATCTTCACACTTCTTAAGACAGAAGTGGCAAACTTCATGGCACCCATGCAGACGGACAATAGAGTTACGACTGCTGAATCCTACAAAAATGCACTTTATAAGCACTTACATGAGTGCATGGATCATGCTATCCCTAACAAAACCAATATGCTATCCTCCAAAAAAAAGGAAGCCGATCTGGTGGTCCCCTGCCATAAATAAACTCTACAACAGAAGAAAGAAACTGTTGCAAAAAAAGAGTAAAATCCCATGACTGGAGGAATGCCCTGGTCAACCTCAGTAAGAAGCTGAGCTCCCTCATAAAATCCTCCAAAGCTAGTTATGAAAACAAAATTGCCACTGACTCTAACGACAACCACAAAGCATTCTATAGCTATGTCAAGAATATCAATGGCAACACTCAGATCTGCTCTGAGTTACAGCACAATGGCACTAAATATACAGAACCAACTGATATTGCCAACATCCTGGCAGATAGGTTCAGTGCTAACTTTACCTCCGTCTCACCCCCTAGAGGGCCCATCTTTATACCGGAAGAATGCTGCACAGGTAAAAAACACACTCTCCAAAGCCAAGAACACAGCATCCACGGGACCTGAAAATATCCCAGACTGCATTCTACATGAACTACAGAATGAACTGGCACCCTACCTAAGTATCATGTTCAGTCATAGCCTCACCTCAGGCTTTGTGCCCACTGAATGGTGCACTGTGACGGTTATCCCACTCCACAAAGGGGGAGCCATGACAGACCCCGGAACTACCACCCCATTAGCCTGATGAGCCTGGTCTGCAAGGCCATGGAAAGTATCATCATGGAACTCATAAACAAAGACATTGGTAATCTCCAAACTCTGGACCCTACCCAGTTCAGATTTGTAAAAGGGAGATTATGTCTCCTAAACCTGATTGACTTCTTTGAAGCAGTCACCAAAGCCATAGATGAGGGTAAGGTGGTTCACACAGCTTATTTGGATCTCGCCAAGGCTTTCGACACCATCCCCCACTCTGGAATTATAGATAAGCTCACTAAACTAGGTATAAATCCCTATGTCACAAGATGGGTTGCCAACTGGCTCACGGACAGAACCCACACTGTGAAAGTAGCAGACTCCAAATCCGACTTCAGACCAGTGACAAGTGGAGTACCACAGGGTTCAGTCCTGGGTCCTCTCCTGTTTGGTATCTACTTCTCTGAAGTACAGGCTAACACAGAAGGTCTTTGGCTAACAAAGTTTGCAGATGACTGCAAACTAGGAGCCATAATCGAAATTCCTAATGATGTGGACATACTACAAAAGGGCCTCACTGAGACAGATGCCTGGTGTCAAAGCCATGGCCTGAAGCTCAATGCCAAAAAGTGTATTGTCATCCTCTTTGGTAAAAACTCTGTACCCATGAACTACCACATAGCTGGTAGTCTACTTAACGCCGAAAATGTCATAAGAGACCTTGGGACACAGGTGGGCAGTAATTTCTCCTTTGATAATCACATCACCACAGTGGTCAGGAAATCCTTCTACGTGGCTCACCTCATCACAAAAGGTTTCTCATCCAGGAAAAAAGAGGTCATTGTACCCCCTCTACTTATCACTCATTAGACCTATTATAGAGTACAATGCTCCTTTTGGTATGTACCTCACAAGACATCTACAACAACTGGAAAGGCCACAGAAATACCTCACAAAGAGGATTACTGGCCTCAAACAGATGCCCTACGCAGACCATCTCAAAAAACGCCAGCTTTACTCCATCACATATCGCCTACTCAGAGGTGATCTCTGCCTAACATACAAAGCTATGTCAAACCCAGAGCTGTTGGACATGCTCCACTTAAAGAAATCCCAATTGGACATGCTCCACTTAAACAAATCCCAATCCCTCCAAGCTACACGCTCTAGGGACCTAAACCTTATCACCACAATAAACAGAACATACTGGAGGGATCAATTCCTGTCCCAGAGACTTTCCATACTCTGGAATAGACTATCTATCTATGTCAAACAGACCTCCTCATTAGCACTCTTCAAGAAAAATCTTGATGATTGGATGGGAGATAGGAAATTCACCCTGGGGATCACTTCTGTGGCTCTGCTCTACAGGGGCACAGGAAAATAATTTTCTTGGGTGGCGAAAGCCAGGGTACATTTTTGGCTAGGCTTATATAGGCCCTAGGGCCAGTAGCCTAGTACCCTCCTATGAACCTATGACAATGACTAGGAGGTGGGTCTTTACTACAGTTAGTTGGACTTGGAGTAACTCTAGGGAGTTGTACTGTTTAACCATTCTAAAGGTGTATTTGTCTTTAATTAATATGCATACTCCTCCTCCTCCCTTGTTTTTTTCACATTTGTTGTGTAGTTTGAACACGTGGAAGTAATTATAGCCATGCATGACCAGGGTACTGTCTGAGGCCTTGAACCATGTCTCTGTGACTGAGCATACATCAGCATCTTCCAGGTAAGGGAGTGCAATTACTGATTTAGACTCCTAGCGTTAAGCATCATAACCCTGAGTTTGTTTCTGGAGGATATTTTTACGTCAAGAATATTGTTCTTATGACATTGCCTAAAAAAGGCACTATGGGGGAGACAAGTATTTTTGCCAGGACGCAAAGCCTAGAAAATACAGGTGAAGACCATCTCTGGCAAAGCAGCAGGTCTGTTGATTATATCATCCCAAGATGTTAGCTACTGGATCCCCCTGGATTGATACTAGAAGCTAAGCCAATTGTTGAAGTCAATCATTTTTTGTTTGTATCGTGGCATCATCCTGGGTGAGGGAAGAATGCTACTTTGGGCTATGGACATACCTGCATGGGACACATAATCTGAAAGCTCCATCATGTCTGTCTTCATATAATCCAGTGAGGTACGGCTCAAGTTATTCACTCCCAACATGGACTATGACAGAGTCATAACAATACTTGTTGTTGAGAGACTTGAGTGGGTGTGTGATTTGGCATATCCTGGCACCAGACAGGCAGCTGACTGTGACCTTCTGCTTGTCCAGCCCAGTGAGGGGACATCTGTGTGTCTCACTAAGGAGTTGCCTATGACCAAGACATTTGGTTTAGACATGTTCTGCCTTAAGGGCTTATTGGGTGAGACACTGATGTGTGTGTTATTATGTGTAGTGGGTGCTGTTGGGACCTTATTATGTGCAGAAGGTTTACGCTTGGAGGTCTTTGCTCTTTTGGTATATTTCTAGTGAGTAGCTCAGAATATGTGGGTTTATGTGTTGTGTGCTTGGTATGTGTGGGAGGTGGAGTGTGGGTGCTGACAGCCTGCTTGGTATTTGGTATGTTGTTACATGAGAGAGATAGCATTGATTCCAGATTCATAGTATACTGTAGATACATCTCTCACATATTGTATTTGCATGTTTTAGGAGTAGAAGGTTGTCTGTATACATGAGTCAATTGCTACATTGCCTCAGGACATCCATGTCAATCAGGCTGGTTGGAGAAATGGTGGGAAACTGACCTTCCATTATGTCAGGTGTATTGTGTAATAAGTGGTGGAGGGTGAGCTAGATGGACTAGGTTCTGCTGTAGAACTAGTAAATTCAGCTACTCCGTGGGAGGTTTAGGGTTAGAAACCTATTCCAGCACCTCAAAAAGAGCAGCTGGGTTGCTCTCTGGGCATCAGTGCTCAACTACATTATTTATTTTCAGATAAAAAAACTTCTTTCCTTTAAGACCTAAATGACCAAGATGGTGTAGACAGAAGAAATGGCAGTGGATTACCTCTGGTAGCAAATCTAGCTGGGCTGCTGTGAAAAAGAGCAATCAAGATATTAGTCATTAACTAAATGCAGGGACACTGATTTATGGGGCTAAAAAAAATCCATTTTCTTGAGATGAAATCTGGTAATTCTTTTCATGATTTTTGAATGTAAATTTCAGCCCTTTCCATGATTTCATAATGTAGCTATACATCCTGAGTTCTCCAATACTCAGACGGTCCAAATTTGGGATTTACTAGCATTTTCCTGGAAAAATTTAAATCATTTTCTTTGTCAAAATGTCTTGCTCTCAAAAGGCCCTTTTATAATTCTGCCAAATGAACCTTTATCAGATGATAACAATCAGTAATAGGCAATCAGTCAGTACTCCTTTGGATGCCTATTGAGTACTTTATTGGATTTTTATTTAGAAATTGGTACCTTGGCTTCCAAAACCCTGAGAAATCTTTTGTTAGTTGCTTGAATGGTTAAATCCATACACAGGAAAATGAACCAAGGTCTTACAGATACCCTAGTACCATAGAATGAACCAAGGTCTTCCAGATCCCCTAGTGCTGTGGCCCTTTTACCACTTTCTTCAGTCTCAGCCCCAGTGATTCATTTTAAGACAATAACTACCAGTTCAGTTCATTGTATTTTAGGAAAAATAGATAACAATATGGCTACTATAAACTCCCAGTTTCATTCTTCTTTTTAATGAATGCTAGCTCCTTGTGTTGCTGGATCCCTGACTCATAGCCAACTTTCTTTTTGCCAGAAGCATATTATGATATTTTCCTCTCCTAAAACATCCTTGCCCATTCCATAGGATCATACCTTGAAGAAAATAGCTCCTCTCAGTGACTTGAACACATCAATAAATACGGATTGTTAATCATTCGACATTTCAGAACTGTTTTTAGTATACTCAACACAGTTTATAATATCACTAATCCAACCTGTGGTAAGTAAGACTAGGACATTTACATCTATTTATTTATTGTATTTATTTATTAGGATGGTCTGAATGTGTAGACAAGCTGCCCCCTTTCAAGAGAGGCTAGGGGGAGAAAAGCTCCATTATAAAATGAGTAATCAGTAAAACAATAGTTAATACATTTTAGACAATAAGGATAAATACATTTTAGGTCAAAGTGTTTGGTGACATTTTGATAAAGATTTTTTTACACCTGATGTGGAAATAGTACATAATAAAATAAAAATGTCATATAGTGTTATATATTTAATTTATTAATTTCGTTCTCTTTGTTTACTGGGAAAGTCTGACTGAGATACACCCTCTTTCAGTGGAGGCCCGGGTTTAAAAGCATCATATATAACACCAGTTTTGACATATACATAAAATACAGTTACATAATACCAGGTGGAATACAAAATATAAGTAAATGTACATATGTGAGAGAAAAAGCTTTACAACAGCTTACATAAACAGCATTTAGAAACAGAGCATGCACATAGCTTATATGGGCATATACAGTGTTGATCAATCATTAGAAAAAGACACATACTTGTGTATAGTGGAGAGAGATATAACATTGCAAAAGGTACTGTAATATTACCTGAGATTTCTAGTTATTAAAATAATGAAAACAAGATGCAGCCTAACTATGGAAACATTAGAAAGGGGGAAATGTACTTGATAATGAAATATAGTAAGATATGTTAGTAGTAGAGCAACTATAAAAGTATTACATTTGAGATCAAGAAGTGAAGTAATTATTAAAGTGAGAAAGGCTGAGGCTACTTGGACTCATAAGGTGTATTAGTTTTGGATAAATAAGGACAGAGAAAGAGTGATGAAACTGCGACAGAGGAGGACAGTGAGAAAGTGGGTGATGTTATTAGAGAGAAGAAGAAACTGAGTCTTGTCACTTACAGCCTATGATTGATATAATTTATATAAACAAAGTTACTCCTTGTGATTTAGTGAGTATCTTTCTGGCCTGACGGAGAAAAAGGGAGAAGTGAAAGAAACAAGAATTTCAAGAAAAGGCAGCAGGTGTGGCCACAAATTTTATTCTAGCTGGGAAGAGAGCAGGGGCAGACCTGATTTTGCTAAGATATTGCTTTAGTAGTAACTTGAAAGATTGTGTCTTGTTTGTGTGTTTTATTTGCAGCAGGATAGTGACTTGGTGGTGGTGTAAAGAATCCCCAGCTGAGCTGCTTGTTTTGGACAGGGAAAGGAGAGAAATGTTACTTGACCGTAGTAGTCTAGAACTGGAGTATAGTCAGAGCATATTTTTCAATGATGGACATTTTCCAGGGAAATTAATTAAGTTGTAGATTATCTTGAACTGTGAGTATGTAAGGTAGTGGAGGAGTTCTAACCTATGTAAATCTCTAACATCTACTCAGTAGTGGGTTTTTAGTGGGGTATTTGCTGTAAGAAATGGTTATTTTATTGTAATATACCTCAAGTTTAAGGGTGGTATTGAGATTTGTAAGGATGGGTAATGCATAAAGAATGGATGGAAGTTGGTTGGTGGTAACAATGGATTTTCTTGCAGATTGTGTGAGAAAATGTTTGCCCTGTGTAGCAATCCCAGTTTCCAGTGGGCCTTTTTGATGTCCTGGAACAGATATTGGTTGTTTTTAAGTTTGTTGTTAAGTAAGTCTCCGGTTAGCTCTGTTTGAGATACACATTGAGTTTTTGTATTGGATGACAGGATGTGCTACTTGTTTTTTGTTCTATGAGACTTTTCGGGTATGTGGAATTTGTTTTTTTTTTTGTTCTATGAGATTTTTTTAGGGTAAAAAGCATTAGTTTTGTCTATCTGGGGTTGAGGAGGAGGTTTGCATTGATAAGAGAGGTTTCTGTGGATAAGGAAGCCTGTTGAGTGATACCTTGCAGGATATGTAGTGATTGTGCAGAGCAGATGAGTGTTGCATTATCTGCCTACTGAATAAGGGTTGCTTGTTGAGAAGCAGTATGGCGTTTGCTGATAAAAATGTTAAAAAGGAGAAGAGGCCTAAGTATCGAACCTTTTAAAACCCTGACTCTTAACTGGCAGGAAAGCTGAGGGGCTCTGCTTCAACTTAACTGCTTGTTGTCTGACAGATAACTATGGAACCAGTTTAGAGCTGACTTGTTTAGAAAAAGAGTTGCTATTTCATATAATACATTCTGATGTGATACTATGTCAAAGGCTTTTGACAGCTTGAGAAAAATAGAAGACACTAGGTCTCTATTATTTCTGTGTTGATTGACGGTGTTGATAAAGCCAAAGAGGGTAGTTGTGGTACTGTAATTTGGTTTGAAACTATGCTGTGAGGAATTTGATTAGCTGAGAGTGTATACATCTTTCCAGAATTTTGGACAGGGGTGACAGGATTGCTATAGGTTGATAATTAGTCAGGCCTGTTGAGATGCAGCCTTTATGGAAGGGAATTATGAACAGTGGCGGCTGGTGACTTCAAATTAAAGGGGGGCTGCAAGAGATGGCTGAATGGGTGGGGCTAATGGGTAGGGGTGTGGCCAACTAGAAAAGGATGGAGCTATGCTCAAAACCACAACAACTGGAACTTTAAATTCACTGCCCTGTGTGCCAAACCGTCATTATAAGAGTCCAATCAAGACAAAATGAAGTGTAGAAGAAAAAAATATTTCAATGCATTGGTTACATGACAACTTACTTAATATCTAGATGGAAACACAAAGGTTGTGAGGCATGAAAAAATAAATTGCTTTTTAAATACATTACTGGAATGCCAGTCAAAATCAAGTATAAAAAAAACCAAGCAGCAGTCAACTCAAACCACTTCTCCTTGCACTGCAGTTCTAATTATAATTTATATTCAGCTTTATAAAATTACCAAGTAACATGCTGCTGAAAGTAGCAATCTCTGTGATACCCCCACTTGTAAAAATGTTTCTTATTCAAAAAAGACCTGCTGCCTGACAACAACTATCTACTTGTTTGATGGGGAAGACATGATCAAAGTAAAAAATGAACAGCCAACAAGAAACAAGCTGAAGATAAATTGCTTAAAGGATTACTGCACAAGTTATGGACCACACATGATAGATTGGCATTCTGTTTAGTTTACGGGAAAAGCCTGCAAGGGTGACTGCAAGTCTCCAACAAATGTAATGAGCTTCTGTAAATACTGTAATCCTGTCGTTTATTACAAATACTGTTATATGCATTTCAATACCCAAGGCTTATACTTTACCTAGTTATGTAAATCTTCTCTGCAGGGCAACAACAAAAAGGCTTTCAATGTTAGTAATTCTTTAACAGTATGCTTATTAAAGCTTACTTGCATCTTACAATATCCGACAAGCTTACCTGATGATCATTAAAGCATTGCTACTTAAACACAGAGCAACAGGGCACAGCATGCATTTTCTGAATAATAAGAAGCATAAATCAACAGTATAAAAATATGACAGAAAACCAAAACATTCTGCAAAATCAAGGACAGATGAAAAGCCACGGTCATACTTTTCGCCTACCTTGGATGGGGGAATATTCTGCACACTTACACTGCATAACTGCTCCTTGCCTTGCTTGGACACATCCAGAGCCACTACAATGGGGAGTGGGGTACAACAAGTATGTCACAATTTGAAATGTCTCTGGCTGATGGTGATGGCTCTGACACTGATACCTCTCAACCTCAGAGCAAGAGATCTGGACAAAGCCATACATAGAAGTGGGACACAGGCCCAAAAATAAGGACAATTTTTAAGTATTGCTCTTATAAATGTAGAAAGATAATAGAATAGTAGTAGGTCTTGAATTAGTATGAATTTTCTGAAGGGTATGAAATCTGAAACTCAAATGTCTGCCATTATTTTCTAACTTCAATCTTTAATTATTTGCCACTAATTTGCCAGAAAACCACAATTTTATGAAAAACAGACCAAAAATGTGATGCAAAAATGTAAAATTGTCACACAATACAGCTGGGAAACCTGTCAAAGAAGGGACACCTTTTTAATATTAATACTGTTAACTTGAGCAGCTGACAAAATAAGAGCATCTACATGCATTTCTGAAATAAAAGTAATCTATAACTCTAATCATTACAGTTATTTATAATTGTAAACCCTCCATGTTTTCTTCCAAAATTGCTGTTTTGCGGAGGGATTATTAGGGGGAGAGCAACATTTTGAGCCAAAATTGGGGGCAGTTAAGAGGTTTGGCTATTCCTAATTCTATAAAGTGATTTATTTGCACGTACCTCTCACTTAATGCAGAAAATCTGGACAAGGCCAAATATTGGGGGAACATACAAACAGTACTAAAAATCGCTCTTGTATAAACTTAAGACAGTTGATAGAATAGGTCTTGCTTTAGCATGCATTTTTCTGAAGGTTATGACGTCTGAAACTCAGTGCTGCGGTAGCGTTGTCGCCTCACAGCTAGACGTTGCCCGTTTGATTCTGTTAGAGCGTCTTCTATATGGCAATATGCATAAATGGGCATTCCTTCGTTGAAGGTTGTGCGTTAGGCCCGGCACGCCAGCACATAAAAATCTACTGCCAATCATTAGCGGACCGGAGTTCCGCTGTGGCATCCCCTAACCAGGAAAAACTGAAAGACACAAACAATTCCTAAATCATTTGCGAGAAAAACACATTTTATGAGGTACAAACCAAAAATAAGAAGCAAAAATCTATTCATTCTGCAAAAATCTGGACAGTTGAGAGGTATAATTCAGCCAGGGCTGTCTGAGTTTGCTGCCCTTCCCCCTTCACAAAATCATGGTCGAATGGAGCCACCCCCTGCAGCCATTCCAATGTCCCATTCCTTGGTTATTTCACCCTATTTACCATAAACACTGTAATGTGCATACTGCTTTACTTCTGCGATGATTTTGGATTTCATTTGAAAGTTTTGTTTGCATTTTACAGCACAAACACTAGTAGATATCTGTTAAACAAAACAATGCAGCCTCACAATGAAAATAGACTTAGCATTAAAAATACATTTTGCCAGTGGCAGATAAAGATTAACTTTGGGCCGTTTTCAAATAATAGCCCCCTTGAACACAAAACATACACATGCTCCTTGATGCACCTTCCTCATTGTATTAAATTATATTCCTTGTACAATACAATACAGTTTATTAGAGGGCATTTTAAATTTATTGTTTTGAACATTTTTCCAATAAACAATGAAACAAAATGCATGCACCAATAATGACAAAAGTGCCCAGTTCAGAACATTTCCATCATAAAAGTCTACTCAAACTTCTACAGTTCACCAATATCAGTAAATATGCACAATCTCTGAAGAAGTAAAAGTCATCTAAATAATTCCATATTAAAGAAATCTGTAACTAATGAAGAGTTTGCTGCTAGCAAACAACTTTATATGTCATTGCTTCATCTACAAATAAAGTGCCTGTTGCCCTTGAGGAAAAAATTGCCTATGTTGCTTTAAAAAAATGATAAGCTAGTAATATCACAATAGCGAATGGATGGCAAACTGATAACAGGTTCATAGTTACTAGGTGTCTTGACCAAAAAGGACTGCAGCATCCACCCCCTTTGCAACACAGTACAGTATCAGCAATGCATCTACCTACTGTGGGAGTAGAATCCACAGCCTTCTGCATCAAAACTAAGTACTCTACCTGTTGTGCTATTAGTAAGAGGAGCAGATCTACCATAAACAGCACTAAACTTTTGTTCCCCTGCAGCTCTCAGCTCCTTGTGAAATCTACTCGACACTCAGCTGTATCTCTGAACTTTGGAGCACAAGAAATCTGGAAAAAGCCAACATTTATTGGGGGGGGAGCTCAAAAAACAGGGACACATTTTAAACATTGCTTGTATAATGTTGGAACGTTGCTAGAATAAAATGATGTGATACTACCATACATTTCACTGCCAAATCTAGATGCCAGGACCCTGTGCAAAACAGTCAGAGCAACATACCACTATGTCAAATCAGCTATTTGGTGAAAGAAAGGAAGACTAAAACTTAAATGGCTACCATTTAGTGAATTCAGTTCTCACCATAGCTGTCAACCTCTTAGCACAAAACACTTGAACAAAGCCAATAATGGGGGAATACAGCCCCCAAACATATTCAGTGAATTCAGTTCTCACCATAGCTCTCAACCTCTTAGCAAAAAATCACCTGGGCAAAGCCAGTAATGGGGGAATACAGCCCCCAAACACATTCAGCGAATTCAGTTCTCACCATAGCTCTCAACCTTAGCACAAAAATCCTGGATGAAGCCAATAATGGGGGAATGCAGTCCCAAAAATAGGGACAAATTTCAAATATCCATCTTATAAACTTAGAAAATTGCTTGAATAAAAGGGTTTGTGTTACCATGTACTTTCTGAAGAATATGAAGTCTGAAATTCAAATGCATGTCATTTTTATTTATTTAACATTTGTTAACCAGGAAAGTCTGACTTGCACCAAAAGCCAATTTTCAGCAGAGGCCCAGGGAAAAACAGTCCAAACACATGTCTTTTTAAGATGGGAGGACACCAGAACAAACCCACACAAACACAGGGAAGACATACAGACTCCACACAGAAAGCACCCCAGCCAAGAATCAAACCAATGAACCTATAGCTGTCAGGCAAAAATGCTACCACTGCACTACTGTACCATCACCTATAAGAACACAAGTAAAGAAATCACAAGTTTTATGAGGAACAGAACATAAGAAATATGAGGTAAAAATCTGCAAATTTTTAACAAATGGTGGTGGGAAGGGAGTTCAGGCTGTTGTCACCTACACCCAAGGTACAGGGTTCAAGCCTAACTACCCACCAGTATATAGCAACTGGGGAATTACACACACACATTTGTTGTTGCAGTTCCCCTACCTGAAAGGGTAAACGAGAGCATGAAGTTCCCGAGTCCGCACACACTTTTATTGTTGCAGTTCCCTTACCTGAAAGGGTAAACAAGAGCATGAAGTTCCCGAGTCCATCTGCAGCAGTCTTGTTCCAGTGTGAAATGCAGCTATCCAACAAGATGATGCTGCTCTATGTGCAACTGAGATGCTCCTAGAACAGCAGTGGAACTGGAGAATGTTGCAGGAATAGTTATTCTAAGGGAAATTTTTAACATCTATACACTGCTAACCTCCGCTGCATGGAGAGCAACCTAGCACAAACACTGGACTTATATAGAATCAGAAAAACAAGTTTAACAACAGCAAGGCCTACAGACCAATCAGGAAAGCACACAATAAGCTTTCGGCTAGTAACCCCCAACTCAGATTGGTTTGCTACAGCACAATTCTGCCACAAGAGTGCAGTCAGAAAACCATCTTAATGTAAAAATGCTGGTTTTAGAGCACAAGTGCAGGGAAACCACACAATCTAGTTACTACTGTCCTGTAAAACTAGCAGACACAATGTAATTAAGTACTACAGCAGCAGTAGAAACAGTTCAGCTTTGAAACTCTACTAAAGAATGAGAAATATAATAATTAATGCAATATGCTTATGAAATACAGTAAAACTAATTAACATAATTATTTCTGTTGAAGTTTGGAAATAAGGTGGGAAGAAACTGATAAAGATGTGGAAGATTTTGTTAAACATTATTTTGGAAGGTGGGGAAGCACCAACATCTTGGAAGAAACCTGTAGTGGCTGTAATACCTAAAGTGGTAAACACCCTTCTGATCCAGCTTCATATAGACCTATTTCAATTCTAAACCACAGTTTTAAACTGTTTATGTCTATACTAGCACAAAAATGGCAAAGGTGTTATCAAAATTGATAGCTATGGATCGGTGTAGTTTTGTGGTGGAAAGGCAAACAATTGAGTACATTAATAGAACAACAATGATCCAGATAGAAGCAAAATGTAAGAAATTATCTCTTTTGTTGGTAGGTCTTGATGCAGAGAAAGCATTCAACAGAGTAAATTGGGATTTTATGAGTACAGCAATGGAAAAATTGGCATTCCGTGATAAAATTATAAGGTTGATTAGGAGGATATATGAATGAGTGCAGGCAAGAATTACAGTGGGAGGGTTCCTGTCAGATCAGAGGAACCAGGCACGGGTGTCCTTTTTTCACTTTATTTGCTTTAAATTTATAGCCATTGGCAAAGAAACTAAGGGACTCAGAAATAGAAATACAAAGATATAATTGTTATGGTAATCAAGAAAAGCCATTTGCAGAAGATATTATTTTGTACTTGATAAATCCAGGAAAGGACATCTCAGTGTTGTGGAACATTTTGAGACAGTTTCAAGACTTTTCAGGATATATAATTAATGGAGATAAAACAAAGGCTATAACTGTAAATTATGTACTCACTCACTGATTGGTTCAGCAATACCCACATTTATGGGGACATGATAAGATTAAGTATTTAGGAGTATGGATTAAAATGCTTCTGTTGTGGCAGATAAGGATATGTGAGAAGAGACTAAACGAAAGATAAAGATAATATATATAACTGGAAACTCTTATTTATGGATATGTATAGTACGATACAAGCAGTGAAAATGTTTTTTAGCCCCTTTAGTTATGTATATGGGTCATCTTCCAAAAGAACAAGGTGGTTTAGGTGTACCTGATTTGAAGCAATAGCTACACAGTTAAGGCTCATATATATAACACAAGCAGAAGATTATAACTGAAAGTGGAAAGGGATGATGGTGGTGACGAAGCAGAGGGGAAGTTCAATAAACAGAGAAAGAGTGGGATTTTGGATGCAGTTCCTTAATGAGAATAATAACCATACAGAATATATATATTTATAAAATAGCAGAAAGTATTCTAGGAACTAAACCAATATGAAAATGGAAAAAGGAGATTTTGCCAATAGAGATGACTTCAAGTAGGGTTACAGAAAATAGGCAAGAGGGGGTGGAATTTACTGGAGAAACCTGGCAAAGGAACCAAGCTACTGGGAGCAAATAAGTCAAGCAGGAAAGGTAATAGAGTGGGATAAGCCCAAGAAGACATTTGGATTGCAGGCTAGAGACCTGATCTTAGAGTACAGGCAAAGAGAAAGGGATAGGGGGATTTTAAGTGAAAGACCTGCACTGAGAGAGCTTTTAGTTAAATCTTGAACAGAAGCAGCTGTTAAAAAAGGATAATTAGTAGG
Source organism: Protopterus annectens (assembly GCF_019279795.1). NCBI lineage: Eukaryota > Metazoa > Chordata > Ceratodontiformes > Protopteridae > Protopterus > Protopterus annectens. The sequence goes on from NC_056737.1 coordinate 36,025,094, forward strand.
GCATATAAAATATTGTATGTTAACTATAAGAATCAATCACAGGAGCTTAGAAAAGACTGAGAAGAGAAACTGGAAAACAATTTACAAGAAAACAGTGAGAAGACATATGTATGGCTCCCAGGTGTGCAGCCAAGTCAATAAGGTTTAGGATCTTTACTTGGAAGTGTTTGCATAGGTATTTTTATACCCCAAGCAAACATCAAAGCATTTTTCTTCTGATTGATAGGAAATGTTGGAGGTGTGATGAAGTAATTGGGAGTGTAAAGAGTTGGCAGATTTTAAAAATTCCCTACAGAGTACTCTGTCAGAAATATTGGGTGAACCAATGGCTGTAAATAAGGAAATGATTCTAATGCACTGGAATACAGGATCTGAATTGCCTAGACATAGTAAGGCCTTATTAAGTTTAATACTGTTGGCTGCCAAAAAGCAATTACTATGAAATGGAAATCAAAGTCTACACCAACTGTTTTTGAGGTATTGAATATTATAAAAGAGATTAAAGAACTGGAAGGGGGATCTTTAGAAAAGAGAAGGAGCAAAATACATAGATGTAAATGGAAATTGTGGGAACAGTACATGCATGATAATGTTCAGGAGGAGGAGGAGGAGTGATGTTTAAGGGAAGGCAGGATTTTAGAAATTCATGTAATGTTGGGCTGATGACAGTAAGAAAGAAATATATATCTGATGTATATTATATTTAAATAGAAAATGTAAAAATATTTGTTTTATTTTCTCTTAATGCATGTTTGCCTATGTCTTAAGTGATAACTTAATAGAGATGTTTAAAAAAATAACCAATTAAATGATCATCCAGCCACAGGATACAGACTATGTATTTCAGAAAAAAAAAATGAAAACTTAACAGTATGCAAAGATGTACAGAATGTTACAAAAACAAGGGGACTATGCCTCATAAATACAGATATATCTTTTGCCACAAAACCAGAAAACATACCTGACAGGTTGATATACAATTCAAGGTAACATGTTTAAACCAGTATCAATCATTAAAAATGTTATTTATGTATTTATTTATTTTGTTTTGTTTACCTAGAAAGTCCATCTGGGCACAAGCCCCATTTTCAGCAAGGGCCTGGGGAGAAAAGATCCATAAAAATAAAGTTAAAGAACTAAATATTATACAGTCACATTTTCACATTCTGTGCAAATGCATTATATGTAAACAATAATAATAAATAAGACATTATACAGTTGCACATAATAGCAATGAAAAGTAATAATACTAATACATAAGGAATACAGCTGAACATAATAGTAAGGAATAGTAATAAAAGTAATACATAAGACATACATTTGAGCATAATACTAAGGAATAGTAATAAAAGTAATACATAAGACATTATACATTTGAACATAATAGTAAGGAATAATAAAAGTAATACATAAGACATTATACATTTGAACATAATAGTAAGGAATAGTAATAAAAGTAATACATAAGACATTATACATTTGAACATAATAGTAAGGAATAATAAAAGTAATACATAAGACATTAAATATTTGAACATAATACTAAGGAATAGTAATAAAAGTAATACATAAGACATTATACATTTGAGCATAATACTAAGGAATAGTAATAAAAGTAATACACAAGACATTATACATTTGAGCATAATACTAAGGAATAGTAATAAAAGTAATACATAAGACATTATACATTTGAACATAATAGTAAGGAATAATAATAAAAGTAATACATAAGACATTATACATTTGAGCATAATACTAAGGAATAGTAATAAAAGTAATACATAAGACATTATACATTTGAATATAATAGTAAGGAATAATAATAAAAGTAATACATAAGACATTATACATTTGAACATAATAGTAAGGAATAATAATAAAAGTAATACATAAGACATTATACATTTGAACATAATAGTAAGGAATAATAAAAGTAATACATAAGACATTATACATTTGAACATAATAGTAAGGAATAATAATAAAAGTAATACATAAGACATTATACATTTGAACATAATAGTAAGGAATAGTAATAAAAGTAATACATAAGACATTATACATTTGAACATAATAGTAAGGAATAATATTAAAATTAATACATAAGACATTATACATTTGAATATAATAGTCAGGAATAGTAAAAAAGTAATACATAAGACATACATTTAAACATAAAAGCAATGAATAGTAATAAAAGTAATACATAAGACATTACACAGCTGAACATAGTAAGGAATAGTAATAAAAGTAATACATTACAGATTTGAACATAATAGTAAGGAATAGTAACAGAAGTAATACATTATACAGTTGAACATTATAGCAAGGAATAGTAATACAAAAAGGCTAACAAGGAGACTTGGGAATTGTACATTGTAGGAGTGTTTAAACAATGCTACAATTTCAGTACTGGGGTGGATCAACAGAATTTTAAGTACAGCCTTTGTTATTTTGGTAGTGGTAGTTGGTAATCTTATCCTGGAGTGTAACAGCAGCATAGCCAAGAGTTAAAGAAGAGCTGTTTTAGTTTAGGTTTGGAGATTAGTCAGGTTTCAGTGAGTCTAATAAGGAGTGGAATGGAATTCCAGGCCTTGGAGACTTGGCTGGAATGCAGAGAATCCCTAGGTATGTAGTTGGAATTTTGAACCATGAGATGTTTATCATTAAATCAGAGTTGCTGTTTAGGTAAGTACCTTTGTAGCAAACAGCCTAAGGCAGGGCTCCATTTAGGGTGATGCAGTATGCTGTCTGCTACTTTTAGTTGACACAGAGACTGAGGTAGTGGGAGACCTCTTGCAAGCTGAGGTGCTTAAGAGCAATGCAGTGATTAGAAGAGTAAACTGCAGTGGATTCAAATGTGGTTATTTTATTGTAGCACTGCTCACATTCGCCCTTCTATGTGGGCTGGAGGTTGGTGGAAATTGGAAAGAAGATAGAGGATGTGAGGCATGCCCTGATACTTCTGTTCTGTAGAACCAATTAATCTTTATTCATATGCAACTTGGCTAGAGGGAGCATATGTATAGTGGATGCCATATACTCTATTTACAATTTAGCAGCTGAATGTGTGATTTTTAACTGTAATCACTCTTAACTGTCATACTAATTTACAGTTATCTAGAAGGTTTTCCTAATCACCTCCTCTAACAGGGGCTGGTATCATCCCCGGAATGAAAAATAAACATTTATTAAAATTAAGACAAATATGTTTATGTTTATATAATCCATTGTTGTTGTTCTTAAAGACATGTGATGCTAAATTGTAAATATTTTATATTTGTTACTATTTGTTAAGTGTAGTTTACATTTTAAAATATTTGTGTTTGTACTTTAACGATATGACAGTACATGTTTTCATTATGTATTTCATTTGTATGGTTTAATGGCTAAGTATTCTGATGAAGTCTTCAGTTGTTTTAGGAGATGAAAGCACTTAAACTTTTCAAAACTGCAGGGAAGACAGTGGTTGTAAATCCATTTTCTGTGAATGAATTAGACAAGATAAACCAGTAAATGTATCTGTTGAGATGAAGAAAGAGGAAGGCAGATGTTGCAATTAAACTAGGATATCTGCATGTAATAATGGTTAAATTAAAAGGGAGAAAATGGACTTAAGACTAGGGGAAGAAGTTGATTCCTTCTACTTTTCAGAAATGGGGGAGGAGTTAAAAGGTAAGGCTAAAGGTGACCAACATGATGGAACTGACAATGAAGCAACTGGCTAGCAGGGCATCCTGTGTGAAGCCAGTTGCTGTGGTTTGAAGACCAGGCAATAATGAAAGAGAGAAAAAGGAACGTAGACCAGCTCATGTGTCAGGGTATAACCCTAGCATAATATTGGTTCTGGAACAGCTACAGGAGCAAATACCATGAGAGACCAACCACCACTGGACCATGGAAGTCCTCACAACTGATGATGCTGTAATTAGACAAAAAAACTCTGCACTCACAAAAAAGGATAAGAAGAGTCACAGTGTCCTATCAGCCTTAAGTTAATGCTGGGGACATGATTACAGCCATGCAGCATACCCAGCATTCTCATAAAAGACTTCCAAATTATGAAGGGTACTTGTCAGACAATTTAAAGATGTAACACATTCCGGGAAGCTGGGGAGATTTCTGGAAAGCTTTTCCCTCTAACGTCATGATCAGATGAGGGCCTTTCTAGTGTTAAAGCACCCTCACCTCCTCAACATGTGATCTGGTGCTAAAAAGCACAATTGTGGTTTTAAGCCCACTGGGAGTAGAATGCAGTTAAAACATTTAAACACTAATGAAGTTAACTGAATAGCAACTCTAACACTAATTGGAAACCAGTGAATTTTGCTGAGTAACACATAGCTATAGTCCATTTCATCCTCTAGCTCAGCGAACTGAAATAACTTATTTGTTACTATCTGCAGTAAATGGATGAACTGGGAAGAATGTAGGAGCAACATTCGTCTAAAGAGTAGAATATAATACACCACATCAGCTGCACTAAGAGCACTAGAAATAGCAGTCTTGATATGGCGCTTAAAGGACAAGTTCTGGTCCAGCCACAGCCAAAGGTTTCTATTTTGAGAGACTTATACAATAGGGGCTATCACAAGAATAGAGGGGTTTTAATGAAACCTGCATTTTTTAACCTTTCAGGAGTACCAAATTATGGCTAATTTCTTTGGTTTTTTTTCACAGAAAAAAATTAAGACACCAAATGCAGTAAAATCAGTCATTAGTAATCAGAGGTCAGTTGAAGGTCTGTCCTTTAAAAAAACATTTCAGGTTTATCATATCCTTTAAACCATGTTTTCAGACAGTATTAAACTCCAAGTATCATGTGGCTTCAGCTTTGTGTAATAAACTTTAACTTATAAGTATATGCAATGTTCCTTTATGGTGAAGCCATATTTTATTAGTTGTTATAGTCATGGGGCACTGATCAGATTCACGGCACCTTGTTAAATAGCATGTGTCTGAAGAAGTTATGTTTATTTGTTAATGAAATTGCTTACATTATTTTATTAAAAGAGCTTAGAGAACTAAGTTTTTCTGCTATCATTCTTTTTATAGCTGGCTTGGTAAATTTCTCAGAGAGAAGTTGATCAACTTGAAAAGTGTATACAGTTTGAAGTTCTTACATACATTACTAAAAACTCCCTACTTTCCCCTACACAACATGGTTTACATCCACATCACAGCTCCCTAATTAGGCAGTGACAAACAAACAGGCCTACCAATGTAACAAATTCTTCTAATGCCCAGCTGAAGTTACTAGAATCCTAGGAGTCGTAACAACAAACTACAGTCCCTGGAACCTCTCCTTGCCCTGGAGAATGCTGAATGTTGTGCAGTTATAGAGATGTGGTTCAAGGCTGCGGAAAGCATCTCAGCAATGTAAGGCTACAATGCCTATCACACATTCTGAAAAGGAAAAAATGAAAGGAGGAGGTGCTCCATTTACATAAAAAGCAGTCACATGTGTAGATTGGTCAAGCAGCATAACTTGCTTGAGCTACTCCATGTCCAGCTGACCATAGACAAAATCCTCACCATATCATCCCTAGCTACAGGTTCCCCACCATGAACCATGAAAGCCACTCTGCACACTTGAATTTACGAGAATCACTAACCATTCAGCCCAACACATTACTCATGGGTCATTTTAGCTGCCCCTCCATAAACTGGAAAACATATACGACCACTAACATGTAGGCTCAAAGATTCCTGGACTTTGTCAATGCAAATCCTCTGGAAAAGCTGGTCTGCAGTCCCACTATGGGTTCAAATATCCTTGACATACTACTCATAAACATGCACCCCCCCTAGTGTAATATTCTCATTGTTAAGATCAGATCATAAATCAGTCTCCTTTGAAAAAAATGTAATGGTAGTACCCCCATCAAACTCTAAAACCCTAAAGAATTTTTTTCAAGGCAAGTAATAGCACAGAAAAATGTAAAGCTCCCCTTAACTGCAAAAACATGGAGGTCTATGCAGAAGTATACATGAATGCCTTGTACAACCACTTAACTGCACAAAAATAGCAATACCTTACCGAACTAAACCCAGGTCTAGCCAGAAAAACACACTACCCCGATGGACCTCTGGCATAAATAGGCTATACAACAGATCCTGTCTAAAAGCAAGTGGGAGGTAGCACAATAGAGAAGCAAATCTCTAATTAGTCTTAACAGACAAATCATGGAACTAGACAACTCTTCAAAAGCTAAATACAAGACTAAAATAGCTTCCCAAGCAAAGGATAGCCACAAAGTATTTTTAGTTATGTCCAAAATCTTAAGGGAAACACTCAACAATGTGCTGAGTTGCCTGTAGATGACACTAGCTATACTCAGCTAAAAGAAATAGCAAACTTGCTGGCTGATAAATTCAGCTCAAATTTTACCCCATCATCACCTCCAGTCACTCCCCATAAAATACCCCTACCATTCATTTGTCTGTTATCACAAAACAACAGGTCATCACTGCATAAACATGGCATCAGTGGGCCATGACAGAATCCCACGGTGACTATTAAATAGCTTGATATAGCAGACCCACTTGTATCTCTATTTAACCACAGTCTTCAGACTGGGTTTGTCCCAGTAGAATGGAGGACAGCAACAGTCATCCCTCTGCACAAGTGGGACCATCAACTGACCCAGGAAACAACTGACCCATAAGGATGACTAGCATCATATGCAAGGCTATGGAAAGGAAACTCAAGGACCTAATAACAAAGACTTAATAAATCTTCGGACTCTAGACCCAATCCAGTTCAGCATCATCAAGGGCAAGTCATGCCTCCTCAATTTGGTGGACTTCTTTGAGAAGGTCACCTATGCCATGGATATGGGTGAGACAGTGCTTACCACCTACCTTGATTTGGCCAAGGAATTTGGCACAATACCCCACTCGGGTATCATAGATAAACTCAAAAAACTGGACATAAACTTCTATGTCTCCAGATGTATAACCAAATGGCTCATGGATAGGACACGTTGTTAGAGTGCGGGAATCCACAGTCAGCAAGAGGCCAGTCACCAGTGAAGTACCACAGGGCTCAGTACTTGACCCCCTCCTGTTTGGAATATGCTTTTTTTATGTCAAGGCAAATGCTGATAGCCTTTGGCTGACCAAGTATGTTGACAAGTGTAAGCTGGGGGAATCATTAATTCTCCAGATGATGTTGATATCCTACAAAAAGGTCTGACACAGACTAATGATTGGTGTCATAACCATATCCTCCAACTAAATGCAAAGAAATGCATACAAATACCCATTGAGAAATCAAATACCCCTACAAATTATAACATTGATAGTACCCCCCCCCCCGGAAGAGTGGACTCAGTGGTGAGATATCTGGGTACTCAGATAGATAGTATTCTGAACCTTAGCCACCATGTGTCCATGATAGTAAGGAAATCCTTCTTTGTGGTTCAGCTTATAAGTAAGGGCATGGCATCCAGATCTAAGAATGCCATAGTACCACTGTACTCAGCCCTCATCAGACCAATAATTGAGTACAGTGCACTCTTTTGGATGCACCTTCCAGGAACCTGCAACAGTTGGAGTGTCCTCCAAGGTTTCTCACCAAAAAATACAGGGTATAACCAACATGTCATATGTGGACCAATTAAAAGCCCTAGCACTGTATCAGTTTCCTACCGTTTACTGAGGGGTGATCTGTGTCTGACCTACAAGGCAGCCTTTGACCTAACCCTGATGTAAATGTTACATATCCACAAAACTAACTGCACAATGGTTACCTGCTCCAAAGATTTAAATGGGCTCTCTGACATGAATAAATCATGCTGGAGAGATAGATGTGTGTCCCAGAGATTGCCCCACCTCTGGAATAGGCTTCCTATTCACAAGAAGCAGAGCCCTTCCCTGATTATCTTCAAGTGCAATCTGGACTGATGGAGGAGAAATCACCAATTCACTCCTGAGGTGGAGCCCATGTCCCTTATGGACAGAAACAGTCTGTAAAAATAGTCAAAACCCTGCTTGCTGACCCTTGTTAACTTTTCCTTAGGTGTAGAAAATTGGGTAAAATCTGGGTAAAAGTGGCTAGGCTTGTAAGGGCTCTTCAGACATTAGCCTAGTAGTCTCCTATGAACCTATGAACCTATGGCACATTTTTAAGACTTTTTGTTTTAATGAAAACCCTCAAACAAAAAACTGAATGCAAAACACCCCCAACTTGGAGCAAACACACAAAACTATGTACATCTTCAAAACATGAAGTTTAACCCTCCAGAAGGGGAAGAATTGTTCCAAATTGACAAATGTACCTGCAGGCATTAACTAATCTAAAATTAAGGTCACCCAAGTTAAAACACATGCTACAGCTTGTGTTTCCACTTACAGTTTAACTATTCCTATCTGTTCTTCTATTCTGCCTCAGATATGAAAAACAACTTATATGCTTTCAGAAAACATTAACTTGTATCACTAAGAAAACATGCACTGGCTACATTTGTTAAATAAAACAACACTGTACACTCTTCTATTAACTGCATTAAAGTATTAAGGCTGCTAGGGAGGTTGTTACCTCTTATTCACTTCCCATAATTTTAAACTTCATTTTTTTCACTGCACTGCTTGACATTGTACCTTTAAGTTGTACATTTTCCTCAGCAAAGAATCCTCAGAATTCTCAAAATTAACTGCTTGTACTTGCAGACAAATTGTCTCCATGGAAATGTACTCAGTAATGAAGTCTGTAAATTTCACAGGAAAAGAATGCACAGCTGCCCTCAGCTGCAGATGTCTCGACTCCACTGAACATTTGCCAGTTGAAAGCAAACAAGCTAATATCTTAGTTGTAAGAAGCTGAGCATTTTCCTGGCTTTCATCATTTTGTCTTATTTTTAAATCCTACATGCTTACAAAACACATGTTTGCAGCTTAAGCCAAAAGTAGTAATCTAGAAATTCCCCCTTCTAAAATAAAAAGAGAAAATATCCTAATTCCTCATATAATATAAACATGAACATTAAACTTGCTTTTGTCCAGCCTTTTTTAATCTCTTGTTATACTATAAATCCTATATTTCTTACAAATGAAAAAGTACTTGTTTAATATCTTTAATGCATGCAGTCACTGAAAAGACTTTCCTATGATTAAAATACTCTTGACAACACTACACAAAAGTGTTTTATTGTATACAGGATGCAGTTTATATCATGAAATGTTTTATACAAATACTGATAAGAACAAAAATGTTTATATACAGCTAGTTTCTCCCTTTTAGTGTCCTTCTAATCATTAATGATATAAAGTGCGGTACTATGCTTTACAGTCCACCAACAAGTTTTTAACAAAGTCAACAAAAGTCCAGTGTTTTTCAGCTACTTTTTCTCGCAAAATCATATTTCACAAATATAAGATGCTTTATAGTCTTCCATTTATTCACTAATTTCAGAGTTGCAGATCTTTCTGTTCATCTCATTATCCCAACACCAGACTCTGATGCATGTCCAAGATACTACTGATTCTTCTAGTCAACTCCTGTTTTTTTTCTTTTCCTGTCTCTTAAGCATTTTCCTTTGAAATATTGGAAAATATTTTGCTGGCAAAGTCTCTGTGAACCTTACCATCTGAAGAATGAGAAGCAGAGTCCCCTTCTGCTTGCTGACTCACTTTTTATTGGATAAACATTTTTATTTCATTCTTAGCCTGTTCTGCATCAAAAAGAACTGATCCCCCAATAAAAACACTTTGAAAACAGCTTGAATTTCACCACTACTTCTCAACAGTCACTGGTTGCAGGGATAAACTTGCTTCTCTCATGTCTGGTTACAGTGAATAATCATTTAAAGGAAACACTCTGCTGTCTCCAATTTTTAATACTTTACCCTTCTGTCACAAATTTGAGAGGATCATTTCTTTGTTCTAGTATAATTGCATATTTATTAATATAGGTCTTAGCTGCCTTTTTATGGCCAGGTTTGGAGCATGCACTTGATGTGCCCTTTCAATTAACTAATTCTGTTATGGAACACCAGTCTAGTTGTTTATTTGTGCTTTCATAGAATGAATACAGTCTGTTCCTTCCAGTTTCTCTGGCACAGCAGTAAATCTCAGGTTTTCTTTGAACTCTGTGTCCTCTAACGCTACTATTTTTTACACAATTCTTCTTGAGAAACCTCCTATTTAGCCAGATTTTTCTCATGTCAGCATCTGATTTTTGCAGGTTATCAGTTCATCTGAATAGCTAGTTAAACCTTCTTCTAGTTTCCTAGTCTTTTTTTTTGTTTGAATTTATATAATCATTCAATGTTTCCTTTATTTGAATCACCTCTGAGTACATTTGATTAATTTTTTCCTCTAAGTTACACGAAGCCAGCTCTTGAACCAGAGCTGAAACTTAAACTGCTTTTGCTGAACAGCTGCAGAAAACTTCCCAGACAATATTTTCACTTCACCTTTCCTGTTGATTTTCATTCATGTTTTCCAAATTTCTTGTTTGCTGGTATCCAAGCAGTGTACATACTAGCCAATAACTGATTTTTACCAAAAAAAAAAAAATCAATTGCACTCTTTTTGTTCATTTTCTGTTTTCACACTGGGAGAGCTGAAGTTATATGCTATTAATCAGTGTACAGCCATCTTGGAAGTCCACTTCACTGGCTTTTGGTAGCATTGTTACATTCACTTTCTGTATACCATGTGGTTGAATGTTTATTGGTAAGATGTTTCTTGGTCTCTACTAGATTGAAATGTTTCTACTGTTTTGAATTAACATTGTTACATATAAATTCTGTACGTGCTGTGACTAAATGATCAGTTCATTAATTATTGGCAACATTGTTACAGGCACATTCTCTGTGTCCTATGGCTGGGTGATCACTTCATTAGTTACTAGTAAAATTGTTACATTTACATTCATGACATCCTGCTGATGGATGATCACTTTTGTAACTATAATCTAAACAATAATTTAGTTTTCTGATGCAATTAGATTATCAATTTATTGCATTCACCCTTTTTGATGACGCTGAATATACAGTTTGATTTGCAAAATTTGATAAAAAAAAGTTAGCTTTCAAAGTGACTCTGGTCATAAAAACATAGTATTCAGGGTAGACAAACTGTGTTCTTAGCTGTGATGCCTTCTGTGTGGAGCCTTCTTGGATACTGTGTGTCTATGTGACATTTCATAGACTGCGTAAGTTTCCTTCAACATCCTAGAAACATGCTGTAGTCAATTAATGGTCCTCTTAATTGTCTGTTGGTGTGCATGCTATGAGTGAATGTGTTTGTGTCTTGCAGTATACTGCAATCCTAGCCAAAATTACCTTTCTGCCTTATACCCACTGAGTGCCTAGATAGGCTTTGACGTCCCGTGACTCTGAATTAAATTATGTCGGTAACTGGAAAATGAATGGTTGAATGAGAGAATTAATGTGGAACCTCTTGATTCCTTTTGCATATCTTATTAATTTTGAGATTCCATCACTAGGCCACTTTTAAAATGTATGTGTGTGTTTCTTCACTTACCACCGCATGTTCATGAATGCATAAATTAAAAATAGGTTAGAGGTCACTGAAATTATTGTGAACAGATTTGTTTTGAGTAGTCAGCACAGTTATACCACTCTGTTTTGTTAAGTATGACAACCTTTATGTTGGATAGATATGGCATTACCAGAGGAACTGAATTCCAAAGCAGCAGCCACTCCATAGACACAAATTTCTATAATGTTCTTTCACATTTTTCCTCCAGGAAAGGACAAATGAAGCTGCTATGAATACTTCAGTTTACCTTAAGAAAGCTAAGTTACTATTCATGTAATGCAACTTTCACTGTTTATGACAACATTTAGAAGCAATTTTAATAACTCTGAGAATTATGGGGAAACATTGTAAACAAGCTGCTCAATGTGTGGTTCTGCAAAATGTGTGACCGTACAATGAGCTGTAAGTACAGCTGATTCTTTAGCATTCTCTTCTGCATCACTGTTAGCTGCCTCTGCTTCACCCTTAGGGATCATTGCAGGACGTTTGGCTGCAATGTCTATGCCCTTTCAAGTGATGTCATCATGGGGTACTGCACTCCAGGCAAATTGCTGTCACTGCCAGAATGTACACACTAATATTTCTTCTTATCTTATATGATCACCATCTCATATTGACCAGTGAAAATCCAATAAATCATCAGCCATATACCTTTTTCCCAGTTGTTATCTTTTATTGGAATTAGTACTTTCATAAGCTGCTGTGATTCATATGTGAGAATTCAACTGTTCATCTGCTATACCCATAGCCCAAATATATTCCTGACTGGTGGTGCTGCATTATTTTCATTGCAGGGAGCCTACTTATTTGAGCACAGAATAGAAAACAAGTAAGAGAGCATCTTAAAGGTTTTATAGATAAATGTTACAAAAGTATCACATGCTCACAGTTTTGCCACTATATCAGTAGGCCTTGATTATACATGTAATTTATGTACAGCTCATGGTTCAGCAGTCTGCTTGAGTATTTGCATTTCTATGAAGACAGTACATTTTAAAATGAGAAGTATCTGAGATGATTGCACCCTTGAGTCCATTCAGATTAAATTCAGATAACTAGTGGTCTTACCAGTTATTACAGAACAGCTCAAGTTCATAAGAGGGAAGTACATATAGTTTCCACGTTGTTCCTACATGTGTGGGAAAGGAGACCTTAGTGGAGGAGCTTAACCCAATTATCCTGAGCACTGTCATGTTAAGTGACTTACTCAGAGTCATGCAGTAGGCAGACAGAGGCTACAGGAAGCAGCTCAATAACAATTCCTAGCCTTAATCCTTTGTCCTAACTGCCAAAATCTTTATGACGAGCATCCAGTTATACTTATCTGGCTGTGCAGGCACTTCAGTGCTGAAGGTGGGTTTCCAAATGTTAGGTATGCCTAATGCATAATGAATGTGTTGACAGCAAATGATTTCTGCTAAGGTGAGAATCTTACACAGCCAGAATGAATACATTGTACACTGATTTTGTTGAGGAATATTGATTATTTAAAGAAATGTTTTTAAAAAGGGAATATCCTATTGCCATGATTAATTCTAACATGGAAGAGCTATATCAAAAAAGAAGAACTGGTATTTATATCCCTTTGTTTATGCATAATGTGAGTGTACAGAATTCAGTGGGTGAAGTTATTGTAAATTCTGAGAGCTAGGTTACAATGAGTAGGAATAGCAGTGATATTATTATTGAAAAATCAACGGAAATTAATTATGCATCAACATTTCTGATGACTCATTCTTTAGATAACAAATACAGCAAAGGAATTATACATAAGAATTGGCAAATTATTAATAATCATTTTGAATTGAGTACAAAGTTGGAGAATAGTCCCCACATTATTTACAAAAGGGGAAATGTATAAAAAAACATATATGAGAATTACAACAAATGTAATGCTTATAGTGAGAATTTTAAACATACCCTGGGACAGGTTATTCCATTGATGTACCCTGGGACATGTTATTCTATTGACATACCCTGTGACAGGTTATTCCATTGATGTACCCTGGGACAGGTTATTCCATTGATGTACCCTGGGACAGGTTATTCTATTGCTGTAGCCTGGGACAGGTTATTCCATTAATGTACCCTGGGACAGGTTATTTCATTGATGTATCCTGGGACAGGTTATTTCATTGATGCATCCTGGGACAGGTTATTTCATTGATGTATCCTGGACCAGGTTATTCCATTGATGTACCCTGGGACAGGTTATTTCATTGATGTATTCTGGGCCAGGTTATTCCATTGATATATTCTGCGACATGTTATTCCATTGATATTCCCTGGGACAGGTTATTCTATTGCTGTAGCCTAGGATAGGTTATTTCATAGATGTACCCTGGTGAAGGTTATTCAATTGATATTTCCTGGGACACGTTATACCAATGATGTTCCCCGGGACAAGTTATTCTATTGACGTAGCATGGGACAGGTTATTTCACTGATGCACCCTGGGCTAGGTTATTCCATTGATATTTCCTGGGACACGTTATACCAATGATGTTCCCCGGGACAAGTTATTCTATTGATGTAGCCTGGGACAGGTTATTTCATGGATGTTCTCTGAGACAGGTTATTCTATTGATGTAGCCTGGGACAAGTTATTTCATGGATGTACCCTGGAGCAGGTTATTTCATTGATGTTCTCTGAGACAGGTTATTCTATTGATGTAGCCTGGGACAAGTTATTTCAATGATGTACCCTGGAGCAGGTTATTTCATTGATGTTCTCTGAGACAGGTTATTCTTTTGATGTAGCCTGGGACAGGTTATTTCATGGATGTACCCTGGAGCAGGTTATTTCATTGATGTTCTCTGAGACAGGTTATTCTATTGATGTAGCCTGGGACAAGTTATTTCGATGATGTACCCTGGAGCAGGTTAATTCATTGAGGTTCTCTGAGACAGGTTATTCTATTGATGTAGCCTGGGACAAGTTATTTCAATGATGTACCCTGGAGCAGGTTATTTCATTGATGTTCTCTGAGACAGGTTATTCTATTGATGTAGCCTGGGACAAGTTAGTTCATGGATGTACCCTGGAGCAGGTTATTTCATTGATGTTCTCTGAGACAGGTTATTCTATTGATGTAGCCTGGGACAGGTTATTTCATGGATGTACCCTGGGACAGGTTATTTCATTGATGTTCTCTGAGACAGGTTATTCTATTGATGTAGCCTGGGACAAGTTATTTCAATGATGTACCCTGGAGCAGGTTATTTCATTGATGTTCTCTGAGACAGGTTCTTCTATTGATGTAGGCTGGGACAAGTTATTTCAATGATGTACCCTGGGCTAGGTTATTCCATTGATATTTCCTGGGACACGTTATACCAATGATGTTCCCCGGGACAAGTTATTCTATTGATGTAGCCTGGGACAAGTTATTTCATGGATGTACCCTGGAGCAGGTTATTTCATTGATGTTCTCTGAGACAGGTTATTCTATTGATGTAGGCTGGGACAAGTTATTCCATGGATGTACTCTGGAGCAGGTTATTTCATTGATGTTCTCTGAGACAGGTTATTCTATTGATGTAGCCTGGGACAAGTTATTCCATGGATGTACTCTGGAGCAGGTTATTTCATTGATGTTCTCTGAGACAGGTTATTTTATTGATGTAGCCTGGGACAAGTTATTTCATGGATGTACCCTGGAGCAGGTTATTTCATTGATGTTCTCTGAGACAGGTTATTCTATTGATGTAGCCTGGGACAAGTTATTTCAATGATGTACCCTGGAGCAGGTTATTTCATTGATGTTCTCTGAGACAGGTTATTCTATTGATGTAGGCTGGGACAAGTTATTCCATGGATGTACCCTGGGGCAGGTTATTTCATTGATGTTCTCTGAGACAGGTTATTCTATTGATGTAGGCTGGGACAAGTTTATTTCAATGATGTACCCTGGAGCAGGTTATTTCATTGATGTTCTCTGAGACAGGTTATTCTATTGTTGTAGCCTGGGACAAGTTATTTCATGGATGTACCCTGGAGCAGGTTATTTCATTGATGTTCTCTGAGACAGGTTATTCTATTGATGTAGGCTAGGACAAGTTATTTCATGGATGTACCCTGGAGCAGGTTATTTCATTGATGTTCTCTGAGACAGGTTATTCTATTGATGTAGGCTGGGACAAGTTATTTCATGGATGTACCCTGGAGCAGGTTATTTCATTGATGTTCTTTGAGACAAGTTATTCTATTGATGTAGCCCGGGACAGGTTATTTCATGGATGTACCCTGGGACAGGTTATTTCATTGATGTTCTCTGAGACAGGTTATTCTATTGATGTAGCCTGGGACAAGTTATTTCATGGATGTACCCTGGAGCAGGTTATTTCATTGATGTTCTCTGAGACAGGTTATTCTATTGATGTAGCCTGGGACAAGTTATTCCATGGATGTACCCTGGAGCAGGTTATTTCATTGATGTTCTCTGAGGCAGGTTATTCTACTGATGTAGCCTGGGACAAGTTATTTCAATGATATACCCTGGAGCAGGTTATTTCATTGATGTTCTCTGAGAAGGTTATTCTATTGATGTAGGCTGGGACAAGTTATTCCATGGATGTACCCTGGGGCAGGTTATTTCATTGATGTTCTCTGAGACAGGTTATTCTATTGATGTAGCCTGGGACAAGTTATTTCATGGATGTACCCTGGAACAGGTTATTTCATTGATGTTCTCTGAGACAGGTTATTCTATTGATGTAGCCTGGGACAAGTTATTTCAATGATGTACCCTGGAGCAGGTTATTTCATTGATGTTCTCTGAGACAGGTTATTCTATTGATGTAGCCTGGGACAAGTTATTCCATGGATGTACCCTGGGGCAGGCTATTTCATTGATGCATTTTGGGACAGGTTATGGCACTGGGCTAAGTAGTGAGTCCATGCAGTTAGATGGGTAAGAGCTAGCATTTATGCTAATTCACAGATAGTTTAATACAGCCAGAATTCAAAATATATGAGCATTATCTGTCTTCCCTGAATACACGTAAGTATGTTAACAGTACCTAAGGTCTTAGATTTTCAAACAGGTAACTATATATTTAATTGCCTTGGGTTAACTCTGTATTGTGTTTTTTTTTCCTGTAACTGACAAATGAAGAGATGCACTATTATATTTGTACTCTGGCATGTTAACTCGTCAAAATATATATTGCTACATATTTATTTTGGTTTACATGTAGGTTTAGTTTATATCTAGATATAATGTCCCACTAATATTTTCACACACATTGAAACATCAAATAAATATCTACAAAAGCGATGCTGATAAATTACTTTTTTGATAAGCTACATTTTTCCTCATTTCTAAACAGTAGTTATAACTATATATATTTCTATAAAATATTGAAACAATAACAATATAAAGTACAGTGGTCATTTTATAAATTAATTATTGCACAGGAGGGTATTTTATGGCTCTGTGATAATGGCATGCCTAGGTTTAGGACTTATAGCCTTCACTCTCATGTTTATTGCGCACCAGGGCATGCACTTATTTCACAGGAATCAATGTCTTTTCATGCCTTAAAGTTTAATTATTCTTAGTCATGTTTATATGTCTTCTTAAGATTCGTTATGTTCTTTACACTACAGTCCTTGTTATCAACTGTTAATGACTTTGCATAGTTACTTTATCAATGAAATGTCAGTTATTTTTGCTTTGTTTTAGAATTATTGATTACCAAATTGAGTGGTCTACTTCTCATGTTTTGTGTCATTTTATTTTTTAGAATTTTAATTATTAGACTGTTTTACTGTGCATGTAATGGCATAGTGTAGCTAATAACATACATGTCTGGTACATTTGCCTGATGTGCCAGAACTGCAATAAGGGGTGTAAGTTGGGACATCCAGCTTTGTTAATCATGTCAAATTGTGTGTGTGTGTGTGTGTGTGTGTGTGTGTGTGTGTGTGTGTGTGTGTGTGTGTGTGTAAACTGTGAGTGTTTGCCTAGGCTGACTAGGATATCCCTCCCCACAGTGTACGCTTCACTGATTACTAAGACTGATTGTGACAGATCCTCATTCCATGCCATGTATTTTATCAGGTCTTTCTGTTATACATTGTCATAAATGGGGCAGTGAGTGATCGGTTGTCACCTTTTTTTAGATCTGGATTGTAAATTACTCTGGCAGCAGATCAATCAATAGCTTTTCACATCATTAAGAAATGTAACATTTATCCTCATTTACCATTCAAATTCTTAAGTGGGGATACTTCTGTAAAGAGTTTGTTTACTTTTTATTGACAGAGCCCATGTTCGCCCAACATGATTAGTCAAAAATGATTTCTAACATCTGGATCATTGAGTTGTTTAAATCACTTCCAGATTTCTTTAACTTATTTAGAGTTTGTACTTCTTTGAGGGAGCTTCCTCTGTTGTACATTGCTGCTTTGTACTTCATTTGGATATATTTAGTATGATTCTTGGACGTTAACTGAATAATAGGTTCATCTATTATGTAAATTTGTGTTTGATCTTGGGCTAATGAACTGATCCAGTATAGGGTTTAAGAAACCTCTCCAACTGTCCCAAGTCCTTTACTGCAGCAATTTCTATAAGAGGGCACTGCAAGTGATCTTAATGTACTTGTAGTGAACTTGCTGTATTTATAGTACATCAAGATCTTTATTTCCTTAGGTGTCAGGGACATAGCTTGGACAGCATATGGAGGAGGACAGAGTTACTGCAGATGCCCATTATTTGATTTATCATTCAGTAAAGAAAACAAATGTTTTTCATGCAAAATTTCTTTTGCTTTTTTGGTTTCATAATGTGAAATTGCTGTGGGAGGTGAAGATCATAACCATTATGCTGAAAGCATTTGACCAAATCCTAAGAAAGCTGATATGGGCAGCCCTGCAATGGCTGAAAGTCCCAGAAACATTGGTAGAATTAGATGCAGACTGTGTACAAGAACCATGTGATCCAAGTACATAGTTCTGACACTCAGAGATATTCCCAGTGGGAGTTAATGAATGAGCATCAGGGTTCAGTTCTGAGCTCACTTCTATACATACTGATGGTGGACTACATTAACAAACAGGTTGAGGAGGGAGGAACAGATCAACAGATGTGTTCAGACAATGTGACATCACAAGCAGACTCTGAACAGGCACTTCTGCAAATGAAAGGGGGCTGACTGACAAAAACTAAACGTACATAGGATGAAACAGAGTACAGACAAGACAATTGTCATGTTAGCATATGGGGTAATCAGAAAAAAATGAAAATTAAGATAGAAGGGGAAAATAGTGGAAAGGTTAACAGCTTCAGATATCTGGGAGGGGTGTTTGAGTGGAAGGGAAGTCTGAATCATCAACATCAACCCCCTTTTTCCTATTTTCTACATGGGGTCAGAGTGCCGTCTTAACTGCTGTCATCCGTCTTGATTCAATGTCACATTCCTGTCTTCTTTGGCACTCATGCCCGATTGTCTCAGACCTTCTCTCACACAATCCATCCACCTCTTTGTTGGACACCATAATTTCCTCTTGCCTTCTTCCTGTCTGTCCCAAATCATCTTCACCAGATTGTCTTCTTCTTTTCCGGACATGTCCAAACCATCTTAATATGTTCTCTTTGATCTTTTCTGCTCTTATGTCCACATTTCTTCTTCTGTCCCACTGTGTGCATCCTGCCACCTGCCTCAGACACTTCTTCTCCATCACCTCTAGCCTCCTCATCTGCTCTGCCTTTTCTCCCCAGGTTTCTGTAAATTACAGTAGTACTGGTCAAACCACTGTTTTGTACACCTTACTTTTCAGCTTCTTTGGCATTCTTCTGCCATAAACTACACCTGACATTCTATGCCATTTGGCTTCAGCCCCTCTGATTCTAGCTTTGACCTCTTCATTCACACTTCCCTTCTCTTCAATCACCACTCCCAGATACTTGAAGCTGTTGACCTGTTCCACTATCTTCCCTTCTATCTCAATTATCAGCTTCTTCTGAGTTCCCCAATTTGCTGCCATTACCAATGTCTTATCTGTACTAAGTTTTATCCCATCTGCCTTCAGTTTTGCTTTCCATTCACCTATCTTTTGTTGAAGTACTTACAGTCTGCCTGTGATACCATATCGTCTGCATACAGTAACTTTGTTGATCTGTTCCCTCCGACCTGTTTGCTAATGTAATCCATCACCTGTATTAACAATAGTGGGCTTAGAGCTGAACCCTGATGCACACCCACTCCCACAGTGAATCCCTCTGTGAGACTGAACACTGTTTGTACTTGAATCATTTGGTCCTTGTACAAAGCCTGGTCTAATTCTACCAATGTTTCTGGGATTTCAAAACACCACAGGACTGTCCAGATCAGCTTTATTGGGATCTTGTTATATGCTTTATCCAAGTCTAGGAATGCCCAGTTGGATTCTTTCCTCAACTCTAGCTTCTTCTCAATTATCTGTCTCACTGCAAACATTAGGTCAGTTGTGCTGCATCCTTATCCGAATCCAAACTGCTCTTCTTCCATCTTACTTTCTACTACTCTGCACATCCATTTATCAATCACCCTCTCCAGAACTTTCATGCAATTTGACATGAGTTTGATAACTCTGTACTGCCCACAGTTGTGGAGGTCCACTTTGTTCTTTTACACTGGCACTAGAATCCTTATTCTCCATTAATCTAGAATACGTCTTTCTTTCCACACTGCTATGAGTACCCTCAGGAGCCATTTCTCCCCTATTTCACCTAGCATCTTTATCATATCTGCTGTGAACTCATCTGAGCCTGCTGCTTTCCCTGACTTTATTTTTCTTAGTCTTGTTCTTACTTCTTCTATGGTGGGCTCATGTTTTTTCTCATTATAGGCTATGTCTGAGGCAGTACAGCTTCTGTGGGTTTTCTTCATTCAGAATCAGCTGGAAGTACTCCTTCCATCTACCTTTGATGTCCTGTGTAGTGCTGAGCAGGTTGCTGTTGGCATCTCTTATGAAGAGTGTCTGACATAGGATAACATTTGCTACAGGTAACTGGCACAGAGTGTCAGGGGTAGTGTGTAATAGAAAATTTCCAAAGAAGATGAATCATATAATGTACAAAACAGTGGTGCAACCAATACTACTGTATAGTACAGAAACCTGGGCAATTAAGGTAGAGCAGTTAAATAAGTTAGAGATGATGGAGATTAATTGCCTTGGGTGGTAGGGTGCCCACTGCAGGACAGCCAAAGGAATAATGACATCTCAGTACAAGCCAAAGTAGCTACACTTGCAGAGAAGGTTAAAGAGAACAGATTATGGTGGTTTAGGAATGTGCTGGAAAGCAAAAGATGACTTGGTGAAACAATTGGGGAGGGACAGGAAGAAGACGAGAGGAAATTACGGCATCCAGCAAAGAAGGAAGATTACAAAAGTCCAATATATCTGTCAAAGAAGATCAAGAATGTGGACTGAATTAAGGTGACAGCAGTTGTGACATGTAAAAAACTGGAGGAAAAGAGGGTTAATGATGATGACTTAGTGATTCCTGTATTATTCTTCTGCATATATAAAATAGCCTGACATAGGTGTGTACTTCCCAAGAAAGTCTCTTTCAAGTTTAGTGATTGACCAGCGATGAACTCTTTTGATGTCTTCAGTAAGAAAACACCAGGAATGTGGTTTTATCATTATATTTGACCTTGTTGACTAGGTATAGACTGTGCCAGGTTAGTCATACTTTGCTTGCAATTTCTGGGTTAGGTTGCTTTTCAGACTGTGTTTTCTTGTTTGAGGGCAAAGTGTTTTCATTTTTTCTTAAATGGGCTGTGTTTATCTCATCATTAGAAGTTGTATCTTTGATTAACTCAATATGAACAACTACCACCTCATCTCCTACCTTCTTTTTCTTGGTGAGATACTTGAAGAAGTGGTCTGTGTTCAGACATACTCATCTAACTGCTCATGGCCTCTCAGATCCATGTTGGTACAGTTATAACCATGGGTGAAACACAGAGACTGCCCTACTTGGGGTGGCAAGGGATCAGCAGGTATATTCTACTATCTTCATCTTGATATTATACCTGTATTTGATACCACTGATCATGGGATCTTTACTGATTGATGACTTAGACCATCATCCTTCAATGGTTTTCCACTCCCTTTCAGGAATGCTTATCAGACTGTGTCTGGCTTAACTCCTCTTGGAGTTTCCTACTGAACTAAAGAAGTGCCTGCTTCCACTGAGTGATGCCACTCTGACAGGGAAATCAGTGTTCCAGGGATGAGATCTAAC